>NC_081530.1:21620714-21865714 GCF_030273125.1 Centropristis striata
CAGTGTCACATTCATATTTTACTGTAACTCTGATGCTTTGTTTTGTGGTTTTGCAGGTACAGTATGGACAGGAAAACCTTGAGCTGGTTTAGCTAAAAAGGCTTATTTTTACTCTGTGTTGTCTCTGTTCTATTCACAAAATATTATATATACTATTTTGAGAATAAGCAATAGATGCAGTGCAGCCTAACCAGTCACCTGTGACCATTTAAACACATTTAAAGCTGAAAATCAATGAAAATTTATTTGCTAAAGGTCATATTACAGAGCTGCAAACCCATCACTCTGCAGCGAAATTCGGCATTTATTGAAAAATGAAACATTTGACACCATCATGATTTGTTTATATCTGATCGTATAAATGGATCGTACTTATCCAAAGTCAGTGTATCAGTAGATGGCGGTTGGCACTGCACAATGTATTACAGCCACTTAAACAAAGGCTCCCCTTAAAAATAATAAGTTAAGTGTAAGCTATATCAGACAGGCCTTTTAAAGTTTTTGTGAGGGAATGAAAGCTTTTCTCTTCAAAGATTCCAGACTTCACAGACAAAACCAGTAATTTAACCTCACAGAACACAGGAGTTGCTGTTTTTTCTGCCTAGATCGGTTAGTTTGTTTGTCTTATTGTGTACTCCGATGAATCCAGACTGAACCTATAAAACACAAACTGTCACTTTTTTTCCCATCCCTCTGGAGTTTGCAGGCCTGTTATTAGTGAATGATATAAACACTTGTATACTTTATATGAAGTGACAGCTGTAAGGCAGAAATTACCTGTAGCTTTGAGATTAACGCCAAACTGGAAGAAGCTTTTCAGTATCTCCCTGGAAGTTGACTTTCAAAACCTGACATTTAAGAAAGGAAGCCGAGCTTGAAAAATCCACACACAGTTGTTACTTTAGCTGTGAACCCGTCAACAAAATATCTCTCTCTTCCAGAGAGGGATTATCATTTGAATGAAGGATAAAAACACACAGACTGTTTGGAAGTTTGGTAATTGTTTGACTAAATGTCAAATCTTTGGGCAGGGGGTGTTTTAAGTGATTTCGGGATGCGGTGTTGGATGCACAGACATGCTGGCTGCAGGTTTGAGCACAATGCAAATGCACAAAGATAAGAGAGGTCAGGTGGACACAAATACTTCAGCAGCATCTTGGTATAACAGAGTTGTACAGAAAGCATCATGGGAAAAAATAACACATTGATGGATTTATTTTTAAATAAGTCGTATGTATGTAGCAATGGTATAATGTGTTAATCATACACTTAGTAGGTAAAAGAGACACAATTATAAAATTCAGCTGACTGATTAGTCGATTGACCAAAAAACATCAATCAACATCTATTTTGATAATATATTTGTTATTTATCAAGCCAAAAATGGCCCATTCACTGGAACTTTTTGTAAATAATTGTAAAGGTGTGATGTGATGGGTCTTCCAAACACTTCTGACTGCTGCAGAATTTCCACTACATGACTTTATCCTTGATTTCCACTCACTCACAGTTTTTTGGGATTGCCAACAAAAGCCCTAGATCAAAGGCAAATCTGTGCTCTCGTCTGTGAGAGCTAAGAGAGCTATGTGTGAATTTTCAAAGACACGATTTAAAAGATATCCAACAGTTTAAATATCTGGATCTTTGGGCGAATCCAATTTCTGCAGTGTGAAACTTGTTTTGACCAGAAGTGACAGCTAAAACCAATGAGAGCACACAAGGAAGAGTCATAACACCAGCAAGCAGAACAGACAATCCTTGCTGCTCCATATTGTTTTTTCTTTCCCTTCTTTTTTTTGCTGCAAATCAGTGCACAAACAACATGACATCCATTTTTGGAGGAAAGAACTCTTGTCTCACACTCTTGTCTCACACTCTTTTCTTATATCACTTTGCGTGTGTGTTTTGTTTAACAATCATAGTTTGGAGAGCAGACAGACTGCTCGGGGATTTCTCCTCATTAAATGCTTTTCTGATGAACAGTTTGAAGGTATTTCCACAAAATAAATGCATGAAATACGAAGATCTTCATCCAAATGTTTTCTGTTAATGTTGCATACCCAGAGCTTTAATCCCATTTGTCCCGTTGGAAGCTTTTTAACTCGTGTTCTACGTCACTGACACAACTACGGACTGTAACTCAGTGATTTTAAGCTTAACCCTGTTATTTTTTCCAAACCTCAAACAAGAGATTTTGTTGCCTAACCTTAAGAAGTTCCATATCATAATGTTAAAACAGGTACTGTTTGAAACAGCACCCATTATCTTACAGGACATCATAAGAACCGCATTGCAAAAGTTTTCTTAAGAAATCATTAGAGCTGCCCAAACATCTGTTTTGGAGAATTATGTAGCAGATCTTTGGACAGCAAATCCCATTTACATGTACAGCTATATATTTAGGGAACCTGCCAGAAGAAATAACATGAAAAGACAGATATCTTCTAAAAATACTGACTGTAGCAACAAAAAAAGCAATCACTCGCAAACTGAAATTGTCAAAGAGATTCATGAGTTTAAAAATACATTTATACAGTAATGGGAAAAAATATTAGATCACCCTTGTTTACTTCATTTTCTCGTTCATTTTAATGCCTGGTACAACTAAAGGTAATTTTTTTGAACAAATATAATGATAACAACGAAAATAGCTCATAAGAGTTTAATTTGAGAGCTGATATCTACACATTTTCCATGGCTTTCTTGATGATGATTTTGGTTATTATCAGGAAAACCATGGAAAATGGCTAGATATCAGCTCTTAAATTGAAGAAAAGAAGGATGGTCTAATAATTTTTTCCATGACTGTATATTGCCAAATGGACAAAATGGAAATCATAATGTCACTTGATTCTCCTCTACAGTGAACTCCATTTTTTGTGGTTTAAAAAACACTGATATATAATTGTGGGATTATAACGCTTTGGATTTGATGGCTTGAGAAGTCTGGATGTCAGGCAGGGATGCTTGTTGGACTGTGTGTTTTTATTTCTTGCTTTTATCAAAATGAAAATAAATCTAAGTGGTTGAGAAAAAAGAAATCATACAAACCTAGTCATGAGAAGATGTTGTACAACTTCAGGCTAATCTTTATAAGACAGACAGCTGTGTAATGTCACCAGTACAGCAAACTGTCATATAATGTGTACTGGCCCTTTAAGACTTTAGGATTCATAGCCAAGTTTAGCATCTAAGCAGGTGGAAAACCCAGCAGGAAACTAGCAATTAAAACCGACTTTTCTTTGCGTGTAGACAAAAAAATGTATTTGCACAAAAAACTGTCACCCTGCTGGTGATGCCTAATAATTCAGGTTACCATTTTAGCTTTTTTCCCCCTGATGTCTGTGCCCAAAGGAGGAGAAATCCACTTTACTGTAACATACACACTTCAAACGTAGAGCTAGAAAGAAGACACTTCAGAGAGAAGACAATTTCATAGCAAAAGGTTCAGGAGTTGAGTCTCATACAACTGCACTATCCCCCCAGTTCTCAGATGCTGTTTTGACAACAACAAAAAGAAGATGGAAGTGATGATGATAGGGAATGAAGAGGAAGGCCGGTGATGGAGGACAAGCCCTCAAAGTTTAGGCCGTTCAAACCGAGAAGGAGAAGGAGTCTTTGAAGTGGGAGCACGAGCAGACTTGCCCTATCTAAGCCTTCTGTAGACGCCCACACTCTCCCCTGATGACTAGCCAGAGAAGGAGAGAGAGAGAGAGAGGTAGACAGACAAGATTTAGAAACTGAATTCAGAGGAAAAAAGGGAACAGGAAGCAGGAGGAGGGGGAAGGAACCCGTGTGAATGGATGGGGAGACAGCTAAGGAGAAAGATGATGATGAAACAGAATAGCGGATGGCATGAATGAGGAGCTGAGGGAAGGAAGGGTGAATGGGAGAAACAATGACAGAGATGACAGCGCGAGGGCGGAGGAGGAGAGAGGAAGAATGAATCAAACATGAGATTGGAGTCAATTAAAAGGAGGACTGGCAGGCTGGAACGGATTTAGAGGAGAAGACGGTTACAGAGAGGCGGAAATGGAGGGAGAGAGTGAGATAGAGGAGTGAAGGAAAGAGTGTTGGAGAGTCACATGGCCGCCTCATGACTTCCCTTAAAAAACGGGTGACTACTGTAGGGTTTCCACTGTCAGACTGGTGGTAATTAAGCAAGCTGTACTCCTACCACATGCACTAGATACAAGCAGGGAAAGTGGAGGTGTAGATGGAGGGATAAAAGCAGCATCAGAGGAGGGAGGAGGGTGTAAAAATGGAAAGAGATGTAGGGAAACACACCAGAGGGATGGTGGGAGGATGCAGAGAGGAGACGTCACTGGGACTTTCCCTGAGCTTTCCCCCCCTCCTCCTTGTTTTTTTTTTTTTTTTTTTTTTCAGAGCGGGTGGTGGGCAGAGACTCTCTCTCTCTCTGTCTCTCTCTGCAAGTCACGCACAGCAGCTCACCACCTCAACTCAGCCACATTGCACGTCTCACTAACAAGACCCAGGACTCCTGTAAGAAAGCTGCTGCTCATTCAGTCAGCAAATCCAGCTGAGGAAGAAGAAGAGCGTTTGTTTTCGTCCGCAGACGGTGCCCATCAGAGCTTTAAACTCTTCAAAAGATACCGTTCTTGACAGGTTTTCCATTGAGAGTACACCTCTTTAATTGGATTTTTACACTGAGTCAAGCCTGGTGCAGTTCTTATCCTGGTTGTGGAGCCAGAAACTTCTCCCTCTCTTGCTGGATTGCTCGTGTTTACCTGAGGCCGCCTTACTTTCTACCTTCTTTTGGAGATGAGATCCAGTTTTATGCAGGTCAAGCCTGTAGCGACACAGCAATGCAGCGTGAGTGTTTACAAGCTGTTGTCGGTGTTTTTGCATGTTTTAGTGTTTAGTGGTGCTTTTTGTGTTAGCATCTGTTTTGGATGCGGGGTGAATAGTGTAGCTGCAGCCTGAGGGGGTTACACAGCGTTCACTCGGTGCATTTCAGCAGTAAACATCCCTGATCTGAAATGGGAAGCACAGTTTTTATCCAACACTGAGAGTCTTTGTTGACTTCATAAATTATGGAACGATCTGGCCAGCAGCGCTCGCTCTCCTGGTAAACATTTACACGTATGGCATCCTTAAAAGTTTTATAAATGTTTTTTTAATTGAAATAAGGTTAAACAACAAGCTTTTCCCACTCTATCTGACTGAGATTATTAAATAAATGAGTAGAAATTTGGACAGTGATAATCCGTCCTTTACTCAATAAAGATATGTAACTAATTGCGTTTTTAATGGTGACTATATATTTACTAATTCTTTATAGAATTCTTATAAGCTGTTAATGAGAGCTTATTTAAAAAGGAATCTCTCTATAAGGTATTCAACCTTTCTGTTCAGTAATAATGCACTTATAAATGTAGTAGTGGACTTAAGGAACAAAGTTGTTGATGTCATCTGGTCAAACTCTCCAAACTGTCAAAATAATTTTTCACAAACTGACAACTTAAAAGTTCTTCTTATCAATAGCTAATGATATTTGAAGCTTAAAATGATTTATTTACTGCTAATAAAGGTATTACTATAGTTGCAACATACACAATATAAAATCTAAAAACCATTGCCCCATTAAAATGTGGTACTGATGACCGTAAGGCCAACAGTATCCACCAAGTGTAGCAATTCAAGCAACAGTTCCCAGGTCTTACAGTCCCAAGAACAACTTTTCAAAAAAATATTCTTTCAGCTTGTCGTTGTCTGCAGCTTAAACACCCTTGAGCAGTTGTGGGCACCACTGTGCAGTGTACTTGTACCATTTTTATGACAAGAACTTAGTCTGTTGGTACACATCACATGTTCATATTCATCAAACTTTTCATAGTACTAGCAGTCTTTGAAAGTTAAACATAGTGCTAGCATCCTGCAGGCAGAACAGGGGGTGGCATGCAATATATATAGTAGGATGTTTTTTTCACTTTTATTTGATAGTACAGCTTAAGGTTAAACAGGAAAGTGGAGAGAGAGAGAGAGAGAGAGAGAGGGGAGGACATGCAGCAAAGGGCTGCAGGTTGAACCTCAGGCGCTGCAGTAAGGTGCATGTTCATCCAGGTGAGCTACTGTACATGGATAGTCCATTAGGATTTCATTGATACTGTACTTTCACAGTGCTGTGTCAGCACTGGAGAATGGCCTGGCTGCCCCCTTTAATGTTCTGCTATAGGAGAAAAAAAATGCTCTGGCTTGTTTGTATTTCTGTTAACCAATCACATTCATCTTGAGTGGTACTCAAGCCTGGATGCAGCAACAATGTCCTGTGAAGTAGATATTGTAAATGTGTAAAATAGCAGAGATAGTGGAAGATATTGAGGAGAGGTGACCAATGGCAGGCTTATAGAAAAGGTCTACATCTAGTGAGTCAGACTACTGATATCCTTACAGTTACTTTACTTTTACTTTTTTGCAGAAATAAGTTAAAGTGTTTCCTGAGTTTCCTATATATATATATTGTTACTAACCAGTCAATAACCAGTGCCAATTTAGTGGCACTGGTTCTCGATACCAGTCACTAATATATATACTAATACACGGTCACCCATAAAGTTGGAATAATTTTGTTTTCATACACAATCCTCTGTTAATTGTGGTTTCATTTTCATTGTGATATGTTTGGAAGAGATTGATTAATAAAGTTTTGAGAAGATACACACTTTATCTGTCAAGGATGTTTTCACTAGAAAATCAAATCAAATCAAAAGATGGCATGTTGTATAATAACAAACATCACTTGTACAACTCATTCTGAACCCTTTTTGTTTTGAACACTCTGTTCTCCTCCTCATGCTGTTAAGCCATAAATCAAAACACTTTCTGTACCTACTTATTCATTATTTGAGACAAATTATTACCCACTCCTGGATAAGTTAAACTGCATTAAAAAGTCTTAGCTAATGACAACCACTAAGTCCACTGTTACATCCACTTGAAGGTTTCCGCTCAGATGCTCCGACCTCTTCAGCAGTAATTTCCTGTTGCTGTCGAGAACCTCTTTAATTAGTTAGAACCACTGGAATCATAACACACCTCCCCCTTCCTCCTGCCTCTCTTTTCCCTCCTTTTACTTCTATATATATCACTCTGCTCCGAGAACCAACCAGCTCCAGGGAGTCCTGTACTTGTGTGTTCAAGCATGCCTCCTCGTGTGTGTGTGTGTGTGTGTGTGTGTGTGTGTGCATGCGTGTGTCTTTTGTTTAAAATGTTTAGGTGCAAATGTGTGTGTGCTGTGTGAGTGGATGTGTGGAGCCTTTGGCATGCATGCACAAAATGAAATATTCAGGTGACAGGGAGGCACTCCGGTCCTGGAAATCTCTTTTTCTTCACTGCACTCGATGCAATTATGCTGCCAGGAGTCTCACTTCAGATTCCTCATTTTGCTTCTTTTTTTCCCAGCAGCAGCTGCACTAAACTGGGATATTTAAGCACACATATGCATTGAATGTTATTGCACAGAGACACAGATAGATCTGGAAGATAAAGAGCAGTGGGGGGTGCACAAAGAGTTGTTGTTGCCCACAGGCTTTAGAGCACCTTCTGCATTATACATCACCCCCTTGTTTTTTGTTTTTTTTAATCTTCCTTCCTGCCCCAAGTTACATCAGGCAGGAGATATCAACGGCATCAGCTCTTCTTTTACCTCCACTGGATCCGTTTCCGGTTGAATGCCGCACCACAAACAAAGGACATAGCTTCTGTCCTCATGACTAGTTCCAAGTGTCGTACACCATGAAGGCATTGTGTAGGTTTGTGCTGAAGGCTGTTAGAGGCACTCAGGCTACTCAGAGGAATGTAGTGCTCCTATTGCCACGTGGGTTGCTGAAAGTGGCTCGAAAGGCTGGTTGACATGGCTGAATGGAGTATGAACGGGCTGCGTTGAAAAGTAAATGAGGTTATGTCCTTTGGTATTTATAGGTCGCTTCAGTAACAGGTCCTGTGCATGACCTTAACGTTGATATTGACAGTTAAATGTTGACGGAAGAAAATGGCCGTGACTTCCTCCCCTCTTGGCCTTTACACATGACAGGTGTCCCAGATAAATTAAGAATATTTTAAGCAGTTATATCAATGGTTCACAACCTTTTAACTCCTTGTAATGTCTTGAGATTGACATCTATTTAGATTGCTTAGTTTTAATATTTTTACAGGCCTGAGGATGTGAAAATATCAGAGCACAAACAATGAGAGAAAAGTCAGGGAAAAAGCACAATTCTGAAGACAGTTTCCCCTCTTGTTAAAGAAGAAAGCTGGCAATAGTAATAGTATAATTTTATTTTTCTCACTGAAACATTATCCCATTAAAAGGACCAAAAAGCACTCTTCTAACTGAAATAGAAAGGTACACTTCAGGTGTTTCTCTCTCCCCTCCAAAAACAAAAAAGACTTGAATTTCATTTAATTGTCCCTCCTGGCGTCCTTACTGTCAAGACGGTGCTGAAGATAACAAAAACAGGTTAGAGTCAGAGTTATTTATTCATCTACTATCATGTCTCACTTAAGTGGATCATAATTTGAAAATAGGCCTCAACAAATGCTTTATTTGAGTCAAAAACTACAGTGCAGACACTGATTTGGTTCAGTCATGTTACGCCAAAACACACTAATAAAGAAAGTAAATACCTTCCATTACTCCTTGCGCCACACTTTTCACCCAGATTATCCACCATTTAACTAGTTGACACACCCTTAATACACCTGTGCTATTTACTTTAGACCAGGGGTCATCAACTACATTTGTCCAAGGGCCAGACTTTTTCTAAGCAGACACTTCGGGTAAAGAAAATATAATGTATTTATGCCTAGTTAGCCTATCACTGTTTGATATTTTCACTTTCACTGACTAAATTCATGCTTTTTTTATTATTCAGTGTCAACAGACTCCTTAAAAAAACATGGGGAATCCATAATGATAACTAGAAACTTAACTAGAAAACGCTCTCAGACTTCTGCCAAGAAGACAGTTCACGTGAGGAGCGATGGTTAAGAACTGTGTTTACGGAAATGTAATTGTAAATATGCTAAATACCAGAGCATATTTTTTTTCCTCCTCACATTTTCTGAATTCATTAGGCCATTATTCTGTGGAACGGGCTGGAAGCTTTGGCGGCCCTTATGTGGTCTGCAGGTCGCTTGATGGTCGCTGTAAATGTTTTTCTTTACTATAAAGAAATTAAAAAGTATCTCTAAAGGAAAAACTTGAATTGATACATAAAGCAGATAAAATTATGATTACATTGAGTAGATAGTTTAAAGTTTGTGAGTTGGATTATGATATTAGATTATAAACAGCAGACTCAAACTTAACAGCACAACGTCCAAAAGAAAAATAGCACAAAAAACCCCCAAAACTTTTGATTGAAAAGGTAAAATTATAAAATTCTATTTTTTGTTTTCATAGCGTCACCAAGGGCTGGAAGACATCAGCCCCAGTGAAGAGGTGACGGATACAGAGGATAACGAAGAGGAGGACCTGGGAGTCCTGGACGACCAGCGGAGCATCATTCTCCACCTGCTCTCCCAGCTCAAACTGGGCATGGACCTCACACGGGTAAGAAACTTTTAAATCAGAGCTACAGAAAGAGACCATACACACTAGTGAAAATAAAATTTGTGTGGTGTTTAGTAGGATGTGTTACTTTAGCCTTTATCTAATAATAAATCAACTCTTTGTGTGTCACAGGTGGTGCTGCCGACCTTCATCCTGGAAAAGCGATCACTGCTGGAGATGTACGCCAACTTCATGGCCCACCCCGACATGTTCCTGTCAATCACAGCGGGGGCCACAGCCGAGGACCGGATAGTCCGCTTTGTTGAGTACTACCTGACAGCGTTCCATGAGGGGCGGAAAGGTGCCGTGGCCAAGAAGCCGTACAACCCGGTGCTGGGGGAGACCTTCCACTGTTCCTGGGAAGTGCCTCGGGACAAAGTCAAACCTTTGGTCAGGTCGAACCAGGGGTCCTCCTGGGAGCCGAGCAGGGGCCCCAACAACACGCAGCAGGGCGAGGACTCAGCGGGAGACTGCTACAGAGTGAGATTTGTGGCCGAGCAGGTGTCCCATCATCCACCTGTGTCTGGGTTTTACTGTGAGTGCCGGGAGAAGAGCATGTGCGTTAACGCCCACGTATGGACCAAGAGCAAGTTCATGGGAATGTCTATAGGCGTGTCCATGGTGGGGGAAGGTGAGCTAACTATATATATCACACTTTCTTTTTACTCACTTTTGCTTTTCACTTGTGGCCAAACAGCATTATGATTATACAAATAAGAACATAAGAAAATTGTGACACAAAACAACAGTGGTGGAAGAAGTATGAGACTCTTTACTTGGGTTTTTTAATTATATTTGTATGGCCTGCCAAACTATGGACTTTTTATGATTTTTTATGACATACTGTTCCATGACTTTGTAATAATAGTCTTATGGCATACTATTCTTTGACTTTTTTTAAAATAATATTTTTATGGCATACTTTACTGTAACTTTTTAATAATATTTTATGACATACTATACAGTGACTTTTTAATAATATTTTATGGCATACTATACTAGGACTTTTTAATTATAATTTTATGGCATTCTATATTATTACCTTTAAATAATATTTTAATGGGATACTAAACTATGACTTTTTAATAATATTTTTATGGCATACTATACTATTCATTTAATCATATTTTATGGCATACTATACTATGACTTTTTAATCATATTTTATGCCATACTATACTATGACTTTTTAATCATATTTTTATGGCATACTCTACTATGATTTTTTTTTATATATATATTTTTGGCATTTTTTTGTAGCTTTTATTGACAGGACAGATATAGAGAGTGAAAGGGGGAGACAGAGGGGAAGACATGCGGGAAAGGGCTCCGAGCCGGATTCGAACCCAGGCCGCCCGCTTACGAGGACTGGGCCTCTGTGGTATGCGCTCTACCAGGTGTGCCACCGGGAACGCCCCTACTATGATTTTTTTAATCATATTTTTTTACAACTAACACTTTAAAAAAAATGTAAAATAAAAAATACTTTATTTGTACAGCAGCTTTCATACAAGAAATTAAGTTCACAGTGAAATTAAATAACAGGGACAGAATGCCATAAGTAGTTGTAATATTAGTAAAAATAAGATAAAAAATAGTATATATGAATAGAATGGGTAACATAAGATGGAAAATAAACACACTGAATAATAATAACAATAATAATAATGGTTAAAAAAAAATCAAACACATTTCATAGACATTCAGTTGAACGATACAACAATACATGGCTCCAAAATGACCTTAAAACAAACAGTCGTTGAAGTATAAGTCACCTTTTATAACATAAAAGAATTGTTTTTAAAAAAGGTACTTGTGTCAGCTGAATCACAGGAGAAACTAAATGTAAAAAAAAATCCTCAAATATTGCTTTTTTTTCCCTTTTGGCAAGCGTTTCATATTTGAGACCCATACTGTCACAGCGTCCTGTTCTTTATGAAAGATTATGTGACCTCTCCCCTGGCGATCGATAAGCCGGTCCTCTCTGTCAGCATGTACGGGAGACTGTTGGGGATGAGTCACCCTGAGCGGAGAAACAGGAAGTCCTTGAGCCCAATCGACTGAATCTGGATACATGAACTGATTCAGACTGTACCGTACAGCTGACCACCTGTCAGCAGGGAACATGGTGACCCTCAACCAGGAAATATCGATTGCTGGGTGTTTTTCTCCTACAGTGGCTGCTTTCCTGATAGCAGTTGATACTGTATTATTTTTATGAATGGCTCCTGACTTCAATCACTGGCAGTGAGTCAGCGGCAGAAAACTACAGCAGCTGCTGCAGCCAGATAGCTTTTGACCATCTGGATTTTCATTTTTATTTGAGCAGCATCATTTTGAAGGCAGCCCACTGAAAACTGACTGGGTTTGTAGGTTGGTGGACACTCAAGATAAGCAAATATATGAACACAAGCACTGGAAAAAAGACTTCTCACTACTTTTCTTTTTGCCTTTTCAGCACAACCTCACCTGTATGACCTTTTTTCACTTTGACTTACTGGATTAAAATTTTGAACACCAAAAAAAACCCCACAAAGATTTTGAAAATGATGGGGGGGGGGTTTTCACAGTCATGCTCAATGAGGAATTTTAGATGTTGCAAATGTGAACACAGGATTCAAATATAACATATAAGAGGTAAAATGAGGATAACATATACAGTCATGGAAACAAATATTAGACCATTGTTTTCTTCATTTTCTTGTTCATTTTTTGAGTTTAATTTGAGAGCTGATATCTAGCCATTTTCTTGATAATGATTTTAGTTACCATCAAGAAAACCATTGAAAATGGCTAGATATCAGCTCTTAAATTAAATGCTTATGAGCTATTTTTGTTGTCATCATTATATTTGTCCAAACAAATAATTAGATTATAAATTGTTGTGCCAGGCATTAAAATAAACCAGAAATTGAAGAAAACAAGGGTGGTCTAATATTTTTTTCCATGACTGTAGTTATGTATTTTTATGCTAAATATATATTCAACATTATCTCCAGTTTTACTTGGCCTATCATCATAAAAAAAAACCCCAAAAAACTGGCATGGAGTTTCAAACCCGATTGTAATGACACCTTTGTTGTTAGATGCCACTGCTATGATTCATCATATGACCACAATCAAGCTTATTTCTGAAGGCGTTTTGCATGAAAGAAATGGCTCCACAAATGATCACATGTGGTAGAAAAAGCTACTCATGTGCATAAAGTGCTGCTGTTTATGTCAATTATGAGTGTTTAGTATAATAGCGTCTCTTATGGACCAAAGAGATGCAGACACAAACTGCCTAAAGGAGATATTAACTGGTTTATATAATGTTCTTCACAGTGGGAGCTCAGTTTGCAGTATTTCGTTCATTATATTTCATAAACAATTATTGCCGCCTCCAATCAGGTTAAATCTTATAACTGCTTTAATGCGGATACACACAGGACATGACAACACTGTGTTTCACTGTGTTTAATCACAAGATTAATTAGGATTGCTGCTGCTGTCATGGGCGCTTCAAAGACTGCTGAAAACAACTTAATTCTTACATAATATGAACTTTAAACATGAGCAACATAAAATCATTACACTAAGTTTAATGTTTATGTAGAATATTTAGCTTCTCCTCTGCCTACAAGTGCATGGTGAAAATCATTGACGGGCACATAAACGGCTCGGAGAAAACATCCACATATCGGCCCCGAAGATTAAATTATTGTTAATTATTCCAACATTCGATTCAGAGAAAGAGAGGCAGTCTGCAGGAAATCAGCTGGCTTCACATACCTCACCTCATTCTTACAAAACCACACAAAAAGTTTCCTCTCAGTGTTTTAAACACTGTCTTTTACTAACATGAGAAGATTTATCTTTGTTTTCTTTCTTTCTGTGCATATAAAAAAAGTTTTATTAAGAAAGTTAATGACAAAGACCTTCTAGACTTCACATATTGTAAAAAAAAGAAAAAAAAAAGACAAATGACAGACTTAAATAATCATTAAGATAGATCAGAAGATGATAAAAAAAGCCAGCATTATAAAAAAAATATATAGTCGACACAACCCAAATAATTGGTTATAATAATGTATGAGACAAACTTTTTTTCATGGCATTAAATTTCTTAAATCCAAAATATGTTTTCTTTAAAAGATCACCAAAAATAAAACATTTATCCTAGAAAGAAACTGTAAAAACTGGCATTATCGTTCAAATTTGAACTCTCTGACAGTCCTTGAAAGGATATATATATATCTATATATATATAGATATATATATATATATATATATATAGATATATATAATAAAATAAAAAGGGGAAGGTGAAGGGACTAGTGAAAAGTGTTGTATGTATAAGTTCCATTTTATTCCAATTTAAAAATATATATATCAGAGAAATTCAACCTTGAACCTTTCTTTATGATTTATGTCATTACAGTTTATATATATATATATATATATATATATATATATATATATATATATATATATTACAGTGAATTACAAGGGAATAGTTAGTAAAAAGAGCAAATAAAACCCGCCCTGAAAAAAATGGGTTGAGAGGGTTTAACAGAAAGTTTCTGTGTATTTATGTTCCCATCATGCATCGGATGTTTGACTCCTCTTCTGTTCTCCTCACCTGCTCTCAGGGGTCCTTTGTCTCTTGGAGCACGACGAGGAGTACGTCTTCACGTTGCCCTGTGCCTACGCCCGCTCCATCCTCACCGTGCCCTGGGTGGAGCTGGGGGGCAAAATCTCAATCAACTGTGTCAAGAGCGGCTACTCTGCCACCGTCACGTTTCACACCAAGCCTTTCTACGGAGGGAAGGTCCACAGGTGAGTGCCTCTCTCGTTCTCACTCTGACAGCAGCCATCACAGGCTGATTCTTGTTTCCGTTGTTTTTTATTCGGCTGTGACAGCGGCTTTGTGCTCCACGCCATGATTATAGTTTCAATGTGGCAAATTTTGACACTTATTATATATAAGATATCTGTGAATTATATGACTTTTTTAAAAATACATTTTATGACAAATTATACTATGACATTTACGATGTCTTTTGACATTCCTCTTTTTTTTGCTGCTTTTTTCGACATGCTATACTATGGCGTTTTTGCCATTTTTTTGGACATACTGTAATATGGTGGGGTTTTTTTGGACAAATTATGCAATCAAGATGATCAATGATCAGCGTACTGTATTAAATTATTAATACAATTATTTAACTGTGGGATGTCCAATAATTTGACTCCCCCCAAAAAATCATACTCAACTACATTATACGTATGTGGATTTTTTTGAGCATCCCAGTGGCACACCTGGGAGAGCGCGTACCATGGAGGCCCTGTCCTCACAAGCGGGGTTCGAATCCGACTCGGAGCCCTTTCCCTCATGTCTTCCCCTCTGTCTACCTCACACTGTCAAAAAGGCACAAAATATACCACAATAAAAATTGTCAACTTTTTAAAATGCCTAAAAGTGCTGAAATTACTTTATTATAGTATGTTGATACATATTTGTCCAGAAATGACAACAAGAAAAACATATTTTGGGATGTCCAAAAATTGGACAAAAACTCTACTCTATACTCTAGTAGTATGACTTTTTTCCCCCCAAAAAATTTGGACAAACCATAATATGGTGGTATTTGAATACTTTTGGACAGAATTTTTTATTTTAGCATTTTTGGACAAACTACACTTTGACAATTTTTTACTTTTTTTCAACATACTATTCTATTACTTTATATGTAGTTTTGAACAAAATTCAATTTCATTATTTTTTGTAATTAATTTTTACAGCATGCTTTATATTAGCATGAGTTTTTTCTGACATGTATCACAGCACAGCTGTTCATCTTGCACAAAAAATGAGACAAACACAGACAAAATGTTTTGCATGTCCTTTATGCTGTAAAGAAAGAAAATAATTATGCCTAGAGAAAAACTTCCCACACAGACCGGCTGTTGCTGCTGTGAGCCGTGTTCACCAAACATTAATCTTTTCTTTCTTAACCACAAGGTTTTCTATTAAACTATCATTTCTAATGAGTAGTATGAGAGTATTATATAAACATAATTACAAGGGGACAGGGTTCATAATCAAAGAAAATGTTTACACAATGGCTTTATTGAGTTCATCAGTATTGTAAAATAGCGTCACCCAGAATGCAGGTAGATATCTCACATTATTCCTAAGAAAGATGTCTTTGTTTGGCTGACTCAGAGTGACGGCAGAGGTCAAGCACAATCCAACCAACACCATCGTGTGCAAAGCGCAGGGCGAGTGGAACGGCACGCTAGAGTTCACCTACAGCAGCGGGGAAACCAAAGTGATCGACACGGCCAAACTCCCGGTCACCAGGAAGAAGCTGCGGCCTGTGGACAAACAGGGGAGGACAGAATCAAGGTGGAAAACTCATCACAATAAACTTTGAATTTAAAATTCTGTTTTGTAAAGATCGGGTGGTGCTGGATGTGGAAGACATTAATTGCTCATAAATGTAATTGTTGTGTGTTAAACCTGCTTGTAGGCGGTTATGGCAGCATGTCACCAAGTCGCTGAAGGAGGGGAACATTGACGAGGCCACGGAGCACAAACACCGTCTGGAGGAGCGACAGAGAGGAGAGGAGAAGCAGAGATCGGCTGATAACAAACCCTGGATGCCAAAATACTTCACGAAAGAGGTACAGTGAGAGAGATAAACTGTGTGAGGCTGGTGGAGGAGACACAGGGTCAAATAACGCCATGTAGGAGCACAACACATTCAGTTTAACTGGAGCTGTGATGTTCAGGGGTTACAGCAGATGGCACCGGAAATAAAAGTGCTCATGGGGTGTTCTCTACCTGACAGAAACAAGGTGTTTATGATTTTGCACCAACTGTTGAGCCTTTCAGCAGATGCAGGCCAGATTTTATTAAACTTGTTGTCCCCAAAGCGTGCGGCACCATTTGACCCCGTGTCTTCTCCTTCTACGAAGAGGGACACTGAGACGAAGCCGAGGTTAACTGCAGCTGTGTGTATCATCGGTTAGATTCCCCTGGAAACAGTTTTCATTGTCATGTGGTGCTACTTGCTGCACAATTCTGTATCTATTTTTGTTTTGTTGACCAATACTACAATACAATGTGTTTATTTTTACACCCATGTGACACTCAAAACCGTTAACAATGATGCAAAACATCCAATTTCTCTCCTCATAAGACAATTACTTCCTAGGTAGCGCACACATGCACAAAATGAAGCTAATCTTTTTTTTACTTGCATCCAAGCCGAAAGAAATACCAGACTAATGCTGCTGAAGCGACAGAGGTTCTTTTAGCAGGGCTGAAATGTGTTTCTGTGCAGATACCTGGGATTCATACATTGAAAGTACCTTATTTTTCATATCTGAATACTGACAGACATGTATTGAAGAAAAAATTAAAAAAAATTTAAAGAAGTAAAAATGACAGTGGTGGAAGAAGTATTCAGATCCTTTACTTCAGTAAAAGTACTAATACCACACTGTGAAATGACTCCACTCATTTTAACTACCTAATAAACTTTTAAGTGGTTTAATTTATTAAAGGGGTAATAATTTTAAATGTATCATGTTTTTCATTTTAAATCTTGACCTGAAATGTAATTCAAGCTATCAGCTAAATGTAGAGGAGTAAAAAGTACAATATTTGCCTCAAAATGTAGTGGAGTAGAAGTATAAAGTTACATAAAATGTACATAAAAGTACCTCAAAATTGTACTTTAAGTCCAGTACTTGAGTAAATGTACATAGTTACTTTCCACCTTTGCTACCTGCCTCTTCTAACTTATACATATCAGTTAAGAGTCCTCCTTCAGACACTGGATGAGGATTAAAGGGATAGTTTGTGCATTATTATACAAAACTTGGTACAATTATTGTCAATGCCCTCCTGAGGATAACACTTTAAGGTTTTATTGATCGGCCCCTAGGTGGCACTGTGGTGGCAGTCTAATTTCATATTTGGTACCGTGGACACACTTTAACACTTAAGGCAATGAAATTCATAGGGGTGGTATAGACTGGCCCCTGTGACGCACACACCCCGACGGCAGCATGCCCCGACACGCGTGTACTGTGAGGGCCTGTTCAGTACTGCTTGCAGTCCTAGTTATAATTAGGACTGTTGGTTTAAAAACTTTTAATTCCCCCTAGCACTCATTTACATCCTTTTTTTGTCATTTTTTCATTCTTATTTGTCTGAACAACAAAAACATTGACCTCTTTTCCTTAATTGGTCGCATGTGCAGGGAGAAGGTTGGATCTACAACAGCCCACTGTGGAAGTCGACCTGACAGCAGAGAGACTCTCTTCTGATGGACAGTAACAGATCCCTGCTCTCCACGCTGAGGTCAGAGGTCAGGGTGTCGAGTCCTCCGGAGACCTTCAGACGTCCAGCTACAGACTCACAGAGAGACACTGTGGAGACACAGACAGGAAACAAGCAAGGTGCCAAAGCGACCTCCACTGTCGGCTGGAGCTGTTGGGACAAAAGTACATTTTTATAAACAGTTAATAGTATTACTATTCAAAGTAGAGTATTTCTATTTTTCACCTTGCCAAGGCCTTTTTTGCACACGCACAGTAATGAAGTTTGCCACTGGTGTTTTACTTTTTTCTCAGACATTGTCAATGTTTGGTTCCAAGCTTTTAGTTTGTAATGCAGCGTTAGAATGAACGGATTCCCTGTCACACATAATACTGTAGCTGTAAATGAGTTGTTTATATAAAGCACTTTTACCATAGAAATAAATTTAATATTTTATATTTATGGCTTTTACCAATCAGGGTGGTCTCTAAGAGCTTTACGGGAAGTAAGAACACCTGACCAGATTTAAAGAGATATAAACTATGTGTTAGTATATATTATTATTATACAGTGAGCTTCTAGAAAGTAAAGATGATTGTTTTGTTTTGTCTGCACTCTGAATGTATCTGGGCACATTTTATTAGTACGCTACTCTCCCATCTTGTGCTGTTACACATGCTTTTTGTGTTTTACCTTTTAATTTTGCTCCATTTGAAGTATATCACACATTGAGTGCGACGCCTCTGCAGAAGTTTTCCATTACTACCTCTCTTCTTATTCAGCTTTCCAGCCATTAGTCAGCCCCCCCCCCCAAAAAAAACAAAAAACAAAAACAAAACACTGGTTTGTTTGTGACAAAATGTTCCTCGCTCCTCTAATCTTTTTTATATCTTCACCTCTAAGATGGCACTTGTGTAATTAGGCAGCCCGAGACTCCTGAAGTTAATACTTCTCCTTAGGTTGCCCGTGATGATGAATATGGATGAGGAGGCTCGCAGAAACACACAACCAGGTTCTCGCAGCTGGGGTTCACTGAGAGGTTGCCTCAGTGAAGATGAAAGGAAGGTCTAGCAGTTTAACAATCATTTGGAACTGGCAGGTATATAACTGCAGGACTCATGTTTTCTCTTTTTACAAACTGTGGTCAGTTTTCAAACTGAACGGTGTTTCTAAAAAAAAAAACTAAAGCAGACATTAACCCTTGTGCATCACTAGGGGCATTATTGGATTTTTAATGTTTTGATTTTGGCTGTGCATATGGCAATTGATGTCTCCCACATTTTTTACTTCAGCTGCTATAAATCTATAATAAACTGTGTAGCCAAAATCCAGTCACTCAACCACTTTAAGACAAAAATGTTCCCATCCAAACCCATTAAAACCACAATTTTGGACCCATAAAAGCATTAAAATAAAGCATTATGTCAGCTTTCAATCTTAAAATTGAAGTTTTTACTATTTTCTACCAGATCGAAACATTTTCTCATGTTTGTCCTATGGGTCAAATACATACATTTTTCTTGTTGTCCAAGAGAGTTATTGCTGATGTATTTAATGTTGTTGCCAAACATTCTCACACAGTGAAGAAATAAAAATCCCTTGGCTAAACTGTTTAAGGTTTTAAATTCTAAAAGTTGTATCATGTAGATAAATTGGTATTTAAAGGGATAAAATTCAGGTAAAAATGTAAAAGTTTAACTCTGAAAGGTGAGAATATGATGAATATATATTTTATGTTTATTTTAAGCCCTCTTAGCATTTTTAAAGGGACGCACAAGGGTTAAAATATTAGCATTTTTAACAGTATATCCACTTCATGTTCAAAATTATTTCTAATTTCTTAGTCATGACACCCACTGCTTTTTCTTTTGGTTGTTCATTCACTGAACTTTCCAGATTATATTTTCCAGCCAGGTGAGTTTACCAGACGCCTATTTGTAGCTGATGTCGTGACATTTACTTGACAGTTCAGAAAACTAACCATGTTCTGTTCAAAGACATTCGCCTTACATAAAACTTATTTTTCATATCCAGAAGGATCCAGACTCTGACATAGAGAGTGATTATGAATGAAGGAGGGATTGTCCATTAATAAAAACCTTCTACCTTTTTTTAAACCAAACATGTCTTCTCATGATGTCCTGAATGTTAAAATGTCCTGCATCGCATCCATGTGATTAATTATAAACTGTTACCTGCTGCTCCTCATCCACTCGGCTGACAGAGGACCTATGAAACGTCTCATCTATCATCACAAAGGTCAAAGCAGGAACTTGTTTGAGATAATTTTGTTCTAATAAATGTGCCATGGCAATTATGGACTCACTCTGTATGGAACATCTAGTCCTGAACATCGAAAACAAACAACTACTAATAGATTCACATAAATACACTTCACAGTATCCAGAGGATGAACTGTGACTAACTTTTCACCACCAGCTAATAAAACTGACATCTATAAAACTAATGACCAAACAACTGTTAACCTGCAGATTAATGCCAACATACTTAACAAAGCATGATAACTAATTAAGCTATATGAAGCATAAAATTGGCATGTTTACACACTTGACACGCTAAACAAGGCTGCACAAAATTCAGCAGTTTGATGTGGAAGTAAAACAGAATAAATATTGCTTTATGCGTGCACTTTTCCTGTGCAGCCATCAATCATGTGCAGACTCCTTAAACTGGCATTCAGCCATCAAACCTTTGAAAACCCCCAGAACATGACATCAAGAAAAATGTAAAAAAAAATAATTAAAAAATGTGATAAAATACTCAGTCATGAAAACTTAGTGAAAAATGTCAGAGTACAGTGTGTCATAAAAAAAGCCATAATCCATGTCATAGTATAATATTTCATAACGTTTATGAACAAGTTATAAAAAGGTCATACTATACTATGCCATACTGTCATAAAAATGTCGTAAAGTAGTAAAATAGTAAAGTTTGCTGTAGAATAGTACACGACAAATGTCAAAAAATTTGATAATACACAACGTATTCCAAAGAACGTTGGTATGCTGTGTAAAACAAATGCAAAAAATCTGAAAATATACACAGAAGAATGTGTATTTAAAAAATACAAAAATGTTCAAGTTTAAACATGAAATATATCGTCTTTGATTGAATATTTGTCAAAGGATTGGCAAATTATCCTAATTTTATTCTGTTTAATTAACAATTAAGTCAATCTCACTACTTTGAAATAGGGGTCAAAGTTATTTTTAAAAAGTAAAAAATCCCAGTTTTTTTTTTTTTTTTTAAATTGACAAGGGTTTGAAAAAAAAAAAGTCATAAAAAAGTAAAAACGTCATATCCCATATAAAAAAAAAAAAATGCCCCAAAAAATAAATATATATATATATATATATATATATATATACACATATATAAATTGTGCCAATTACTGAATCTAACTGTTCAGACTCTAAGGATAAACTATATTTTTTTTATGGCAATGTAATCATGCTTTTGTTGCTATCTTCATGCAAAATTTTACCAAAAACATGACTTATGGATGTAAAACCTATGTTGTCGACACCTTTTTTTCTGGGTCAAAGTGAGTCTAACAAACCCGTGTGGTAATGGTGCAGTTCACACTGTGAATATTTGCCTAAAACACCTGACAAAGATACATTTCTCCTCCAAATTCTGACATTTTTCTGCCTAATTTAAAGCATTAAACTATTAAGGTTGAAGGAAAGCTTCCCTTTACATTACCCATCAAAGATTTACCCTCACACCTCACCAGCTGTGCTCCCCAGTGTGACGGTTAAATTTTTCGGGGTTTTTTTTTTTTTTTTTTACATACTGTTGACTCTGAAGCAAATGTCTTCATCCACAGACTAATGCTGCCATCAAGTGGTTAGCTTTGTGTTCATGTGGAAAAACAAGGGGAAAAAAGTCAATATACTAAATGCACATGAATAATTCTGAATAAAGCTTTGCTGCAGTCAGAGAATAACTTCAATAACGACAACTTACACAGATGTTTTCATTAAAGTGTATATTTAAAGATGGCTGAACAGAACAACAATGTAAAAATGTAAACTTTGAAGGTGAGGGAGGGATTTCATCAAACGAAAACGGTGTTAAGGACAGACGGCACTGAGCTACTAAGATAAGAGTACACTTAGTAGAGGAAGGAACCGGTCTGCCGCTCCTAATTGACACAAAATGAAAACATAAGAGGGCAAAAGAAGAAAAACTTTACATCACATTAAGGCTTGGTCTGAACTCTTTCCTCTCGTCTTGACAAATGAGAAACCAAAAAGGACAGGACTCAGTTTTTTAGGCGTTTGTGTGACTGAATAACAATGTGGCATTGTGTTGAAGGTCTGTTGTCTGAAATGGTGACACTCAAGTTTCAGAGAAGATCAAAAAAAATAAAGCGATTCAATTATTCAAAAGACAAAAAAATTGTAAAGAGAAAGAAAAGAGGTGATACTAATAAGAGTCACTTTTTTCTGTGAGGTGACAAAACAAGTACAGCTGAATGATGTGTTAGTCTTTTGATGTGTCGTTTATTTGATAAGAAATGAAGAAGTTACTGAAGCGTGCACGTACAGAAACACCTCTAGTGTTCAGAACATCTGGAGAACCCAGAGACACGAGAAGAACAGTGCAGTGCCCTTAGAGTTAGAGGTCAAAGGTGACGGCTCTTTAGAGCTGTGTCCCAAACTATTCGCACATTAATCAATAAGTCGACTGGAAGAGATTTAATCAACTGTTTCAATATTTGATCAAGTGCTTCAGCATTTTTATTTTTTATATATTTTTTTTTAAAGCAGGATGCCTCACCAGCTGCCTCTTTGCAAATGTGAATATTATGTTTCCTTCATCTTTTATATTTATGTAAATATCAGCTAGTTTTTAAGCTTGGATTTAGGAAAATGGTGACGGGGCATTTGTTCCTCCTATTTTTGTTATTTTATGGATAATAAAAAAAAAGAATCAAGCAATTAAACAACAAGAATAATCATTTGCAGTACTACTATACTAATATTGAGTATAGCAGTGAAAATACAATTCAAGAATTTTTTTTTCTTTTTTTAGTTTTTTTTTTCACAGGAGATAGAGCATCACATCTAGTATGCTTACTAGAGTTAGAATAAGTCGATTGATTGACAGAAAATTAAAAAGGCCACTCCATCTATTTCATTAATTTTTTTAATTTATTTTTTCCCCCAGAAAACCTGTCACAAACTGAGCAGTGTGGAGTTTGAAAGACGCGTTTACCAGACATGTAGGGTCCAATTGTAAGATGCTATTGAATTGCATCATGGGAAATGCAGGATTCAGAGTTTGCACTAAAAGTTAGAGATTTCAAAAGCAGGAAAAGTCTGACCGCATATAATCCTTTCTAATCTCATGGAAGAACTCTTAAATTGGCATCTACTTGTTTAATAATCAAGTTTGTCATTTAAAGCAAAAATGCTACCTATTAGTTTGTACCATGTAGAGCTGCATAATTATTTTTTATTTAAAAATGCATTTTTATTTTAATATGGTCAAGTGCAAAATCCATTTTCAGGAGGGTGTAATATGTGTAAAAAAAAAAAGGAAAAAAAAGATTCCCTCCAATATTGTGAATCATATCGCAATAAAAGTAATAATTACATTTATTTCTCCAAATCATGCAGCTCCTTCAGTGCGAGTATTTGCTGCTTTTATATCTGTGTACATTTAATATTTAGAAGTTCTGGACGGCTGGTCGAACAACTCGACATTTCAAGAAGTCACCCTGGACTCTGGGACATTTTATAGACAAACAACAAATTGAGAAAAAATAAATCAGCAGATAAAAGCTAAAGCTTATGGACATTTTTGAGAATAGTGGTTAATTCTACAGTGTGAATTTTACAAAATATCTTTTAGATGTTCAGTGGAGTTAAGGACACAGCTCTACAAGGACCATAAAGACGGCCGTTAGTCCACCGTCGTCTCAGACAGAGATGGAAGTCTGGACCTCTCCTGACCTCGGGTGTCTTTTCTCAGTTTCAGTGCCTGTGTACTAACTACCCCCCTTCACAGTTCACCTGTCTATTCCAGACATCTTGAAAAATTCCCAGTTTTCCAATGCCTCAGTGTGGTCGAAGCACCCGACCCGCCGCCGCCCCCGCCGCCGCATTGATACATGATGAGCTGAAACAAAACGCTAACAGAGTAGACAGTCACAAATTATCGAGGCGATGGTGACCAGCAATGAGGCACTAGGCTTTGCACACTAAACTAGAGAGCTCCCTCTGCAGGAAGGGAGGCCTAATTTATTATCACTACTTTTTACACACAGTTGCTTGCTTTCCGTCTTTAAAACCCTAGCAGCAGAAATGTACAATCTATGCAATTTAATGAAAAAGGGGGTGCGTGTGTGTGTGTTGGGGGGAACATTGTAAAAATTCACATTCATTCTTCCAACAAAATCTCAAGCCCCTCTGTACAAGAATTATTGCATTCACTGTTCTATTTGCTGTCATACAAAAAACAAAATCACATAAAGAAATTAAGAGAATAACTGACAACTGCATATTTAAAAATCACCACAATAATCCAATATATTATCATCCTTTTAGACTTATTCTTTACATAACATATTTACACATTAGGCCAATTTTTTTTTCTAAAGAATTTGTTGCAAAAAAGAAGGTCAGGGAGCCAGGCAGACATAAAGGAGAGGATGATGATAAAAAGGTTAATATTACAGATGGGCTGTGCCTAGACGGTGACGTTCCCCCATACCGCATACGGTCCTCTGTACACGTGTCAGGAACAAGTCCTCAAGCTTTCACTTCTGCGCTTCCTCACTCTCAGTAATGAGTTCACATGTGCCATGGAGCAAGGTCGATGGGTCTTTGGTGCAAATGTTCCTAGTCTTCTCTCGTTCCCCCCTTCACCTCCTCACACCCCCGATGCCCCGCACTGATAAGCAGTTAATTAAATGTACCACAAAAATTAATCGACGCTGAACCAAGTAGAGCAGCCCTATGCCTCGCCACACATTCAAGTACAAAGAAAAAAAACAAAACAAGAAAAAAAACCAGGAGAAATGAAGCAAAAACAAAGATCTTCAGGATAAAACGGACAACAGTTCTGGAGCTAGCCAGAGATGAGACTTCCTCAACACACGGGGGCGCTCTAATGAGAAGCGCTTGAGACCAAGTGCCAGATAAACGGCCCCTGTGTTCTTCTTCATTGGTTGTTGGAGGTTTCTTCGCAGTTGTTTGTTTGTTTTCCTAGAAGAGTTCATCGTCACCTTTTATTTTTTTTGTAGTTTCTTGCCTTTCCTCAGGACAAGCTTGTTCTTGATGTGTCCTCGCTTCCTCTTGGCAGTCTGGTGAGAGGGGCAGAAATCATTCTCACTTAGAAAATGAATTCAATCTTTTAAAAAAAAGGACCTGCACATCACTTTTGGCATCAAACAGAATCTGCTCATATGATCTAATACTGAATGACTGAATGTGATGAATTTAGTGTCAGAGAAATGACTTTGAGACTCTGCTCTACAGAATAAATAATCAAACTCATAATATGCGCTATACTGGGCTTAAAAGCTTAAATTGGAGCACATACTCCGTTTTATTTGTGATTGAGAGTTGTTTATCATCATAAATATGAATTACAGAGAAACTTTACCAAATATAATCCTATTAAAGTTAGTAAAAATATATGTGCAGTCATTTAATATCCCCAGTGATTCCCCAATCATCATATTGGGAATTGGCCGCCTAAACATTTTTGATTGCATTTATTGATTGTTTTTAAATATAATAAATATTAAATACATAAACTTGACATTTAAGGTTGAAATAATGTCCCTGAAGCATGTATAGATCAAGTAGTGCATTTCAAATTTTCAAATTTTGTAGTGTCTTCAGGCGCATTATTCTAAGAAAAAACAGTACAATGCAGGGCTGGACGATATATCGATATAAAAAAATGTAACAATATATTTTTAGATGTGATATGGAATTAGACCATATCCTATATATCAATATAGTTGAAATTGGTGCTGTGATCCAGGCAAGCTGCTTTATATATAAATGCTGCCCTAACTAGGGTTTGTCATATTTAGTTCTTTTGTAATGTCCGTTTTCTTTTCTCCTATAAATATATTTATTTCAGAAAAAGATTGGCCTATTTTATTTCATAGGCTTTTTTTTATTTAAGATATTTTTTTATTTAAATGTGCACTTTATGAAGCTTTGATTTTTTTTAAAAAAACTTCTACTCCTGATGTTATACAGTATTTATGTTCACTTAAACAGTTTCAATAAAACTACGAGTGTCATATTTGGCTTTGACTGAACATTTGCTCTCACTATGTGATAAAAGTATCAGGATATACATCATATATCGATTTCAGCCTAAATATATCGGGATATGACTTTTGCTCCATATCGCCCAGCCCTAATAAGATATCAGCGTTTGTTTCGTTTAAAGAATATTGTTTTTACTGCTTTGTTTTTTTTGTCTGTCAAAATGGCACCAAAGAGATGCTGATGCTGCCTCTGGACTACCTGAGAAGTAAGCTGAGAAAAGACTGCATTTAAGACAGCCATCACTCAAAACTCTGTGGCAAAAGCAGCCAACACTAAAGTTGTCCAAACTTTACAGTAAATTGTACTGAAATGGCCCAGGATACATGTCAGAATTTCAAATTAAAGTTTTAAAATGTATGGGAATAATATTAACTGGATTATGTTAATCTTTTTTAGCTAAACATTTCTTTGTTTTTTGGGTTGCAGGAACAGTTGATCTAAAAGAAATACTAAAAACTTAAAACAAAGACTGTAAAAAAGGTGTGACGTAGTGAAAAAAGAAATAAAAACCGGATACAGTGATTCGCACAGCCTTTGCAACCTACATTCAGTTGAATACACAAAAACAAGATATTTTATGTTCAATCTGGGAAGGATCGGTTTATTTTATAAATATATAAATTTGAGAAAAACTGACAACTGTATATTAAAAAATCACCACAATAATCCAATATATTATCCTTTTAGACTTATTCTTTAAATAACATATTTACCCATTTTTTTCTGAATTTGATTCATTCTGATTTTATTTGCATTCATTTCCCAACTGTTTTGGAAATGGGATTGTAAAATAAAAGTTGGAGTGAACACAGTTATTCTTTCTTCCAGAGCTAAATAAATATAGAAACAACATCTGATGCTCCACACGTCCAAATTGGAGGGCAGAATGAATCCAGTAAATGAAACAATACAACAGGAAGTTTCCAGTTACCTTTTTGGAGGTGTACTTCTGCTTGGGCACCACGCTGCGCAGCTTGTGCTCCAGCGGCTCCCTGTTGTCCAGGTTCTTGACCTTGTAGATCCTCACCAGCCAGTGCTCCGAGGTGAACGCCTCCTCCAGGTGCTTAAACTTGATATCCTTGTTGCCAATCTCAGCGTTACGTGTTCGGTCAAAGCCGGGGGGTGTCCGGAAGTCCAGCTGGGAAATGGACATGAAAAGAGTTAGATGAGAGGAATGATACTGTTCTCATATCTGTGTAATAATTATGCGGCTGCAGCTAACAGGAGGTTAAATTAGCTTAACAAAAAGACTGGAAACAGACAATAATATGGCACAATGTCATTTTTACACTTCGGTTTCTATCTGAATAAAGGAAACAGGATCAAACTTGTTAATTAAGGAGCTTTATCTTTCAGCTAGGGCTGCAACTAACAATTATTGTCATTATCTACTAATCCACAGATTATAGACCCAGCGACTAATCTAGAATGTCTCAGGTTGTGTCTTTAAATGCCTTGTTTTGTCAGTCCAAAGACCAAAAATATTTGGTTTAATATAACTGGAGAAAACCTACATATCTAAGAGGCTGAAAACAGCATTTTCTGCCATTTCGGCATGAGAAATGCCTTTATCAAAAAATGTATTAGCATAATTAGAAATCAAAACAGTTTGTTTTGTTTTCCGTCAACCTACTCATCAATTAGTCGACTTATTGTTGCAGCTCTGCAGCAAAACCGGTCTGGTTGTTTCCCATCTTTATGCTAAGTTAAGCTAACATCATTATAATTTCCTCTCAGACCACTTTCCAGTTTTACTGATTCAAACTTCGTGCTCAACAAACAAAGACAAGGACAAACACAATTATAAAAGAAAAACATTAAAGCTTGATAGCTCTTTGATTACAGAGCAGCGGCTGCCCTTTGCAGACTATTATTACACTTTGTATGAACCACTCCCAACCCCTTGTTCCTATTATTCTGCTCTAAAAGTCTTTTCTGTGCCCTGCTCACTTTTGATTCACCCTCGTCACCTCTATTCTCAAAGCGACACACTCCATCTACCTTCCCTCCGTTGTGTGTCTCCTCCTTCCTTTCTTTTCAGACTGCACTCTAACTCTCCCTTTGTGTAAAACGTTACCGTCTACCTTGGCGCCTCGTTTATGTCTTCAGGCTGATACAGAGTGTGAAGTATTGAATTGTTATTAGTCACTAAAGTTTAATCTCTCGCAGTGTTTTTACTACCACTGTTCAACCTGTCATTTAAATGTCACGAGAAAGAGATAAATGACTTGGTTTTTTTTTGGGGGGGGGGGGGGGGGGGGGGATATAAAGTGTGCTTCCATTCATTACATACATTCTAATCTGTACTGTATTATGCACTGTCAGTATTATCCTTTAATCTCTACTCTACTGCTACAAACTGCATTCACAACCATCTACTTCGTGTCTTTTTCCTGATGTCCTCTAAGCCTCCGTTTCCCCTTGTCACATCCTGTTTCCGTAAACCTAATCTACACCCCCCGACTCTCTTTCCCTCTTTCTTTCTTTCCTCGTCGGGCTCACTCCCTCCTGTCCTCCGTCTCCTTCTCTCCATCTTTCACCCCTCGAAACAGCGCTGGGAGCCACACACAGCTTTGGCTGTCTTGTGTACGGATGGCGGCTGCAGTGACTCTCCCGTCTCTGCTGAGCTGTTGGCCGAGGCTGCATGCACAGCGGGGATGTAAGCACCTGGCAAGGAGGATCGCTCTCATCTCTCTGCTGCTACCTGCCAGAAGTGGCCGTGGCGCATTTGAAAGCTTCCGCCAATCCTTCATATTCTTCTTCCATCCTATTTTCCCCCCAAAACACCCTCCTCTCTGAACCTCGGGAGCTCCCTAAGGCATCTCCTTAAATCCTCTTCCGCCTGTCTGTCAGCCCGTGCTGCCTTTAAGATACAGTAGAAGAAGAAGTTTTACACCTTTGGTGGTGGCAGCTGCTTGTTATTCTCTAGTAAAGCTGCATGCGGCATAAAATAAAGTAGTGGTAGTTTTTACTTCGATGGCAGCTGCTTGTTACTTTCTGATCTTTGCAGAGAACTGAAACTCATTATTTATACCGATGTAGTGGATCATAACCCCCACAAAATCTCTTCAAATTCAGAGTTTCTCTTCAGCCTTGACCTGACCTCACCCATAGATGAAAAAAAAAATAATCAAAGACCTGCAGAGCTGTGGGTTGTTGGTGCTGGAACTCGGCTAGAGAGTAAAAGAGTCTTTGATAAATAAGTGTCTCCTCACCTGCATTTCACCAAATCGGTAGTAGGACATCTTGTACATGAGGCAGTTGAGAAGAGTTGGTGAACCGGCCTTGTCCACTCTGAACTCTCCCTGAGGGGTGAAGTAGTCGCTCTCCTAAAGCAGACAAGAATCAAATAATGGGAGGATAAGTTCCAGAAAATGATGGTGAATTAACTTGGTAAAACTCACTAACTCAAGGTGATACAGGTTGATAGAAGTGTGAGAAATCTGGCAACAATTTCACAGTAATTGACTAGGCTCAGATAGAGCACGGTGAATAAAAAATGAATAAAATCACTTATAATAGCACATGAAAAATATGGTTTGAAAGAATTCTCCCACATTCGTTGATTTTACAACATTTCATGTTACTGTGTGTGTGTGTGTGTGTGTGTGTGTGTGTGTGTGTGTGTGTGTGTGTGTGTGTGTGTGTGTGTGTGTGTGTTTGTGTATTTGTTTACAGGCCCCTAAAGGAACAGTCAAACATTTTGGGAAATACAGCTTCTTTACTTTTTTATATGCATTAAATGAGATACTTTGGGCGTACATCTGTATCGATAGCCAATATGAGCCTTGTTGACAGCCGACATTCACTAAAGTTTGTGGCTGATGTTCATCTGATGTTTTGCACAGTCCTGATTAAATGTTGTGTCGGTTATTTGCTGTTGGACTCAGACAAAGTAGTCTTTTTAAAGTTGTTCAGTTATTTTTCTTAATGAAGATTTCTTTGTTTCCCTGTCACAAAAAAGGATTCTATTTTATGTTATGTCTCTTGACTTCTGCACTGTATTTATATTCATACACCAAAACAACAAGACACATTTCTTGTATGTGCAAACCTACTTCAGAAAAAAAGAAAGAAAAAAAAGGAGAAACTTGGCATTCAACATTTCTGTTGGGTCTACATGATCGTCATGATTGTCTGGCCTTTCCTTTGTTCCAAACCATTTTAGTAGGGGGGGAGTCCTCCACATCAAAACATGTGACACCATCAAATGCCTTGTTCAGTTGATACACGGGATAAACATCAATGGAAAATGTTAAAATAAAAAATCTGAACTGAGTTTTGTCTTATTTGCCAAAACAATTCTTGATTGAATTTAATTTTGTGGTAACAAAATGCAGTTAAGCCGCAATATATTGTATCGCAATACCCTTCATATCGCAAAATGCTTAAAATCGCAATAATATCGTAGCGTGACTCAAGTATTGTGATTAAATTGGATCATTGGGCCTCTGGGAATTCCCACCTCTACTTATCAGGCTAATTCTGCACAAAAACTTCGGACAGGTGAAGTGAAGCTGTAATGCTGAACAGCAAAGTGGCTGCATGATAGGAGAGATTATTACATGCTTTAACAAACACAAAATAATCTCTTGAAGTCTATATTTCTATAGATTTACCAGCATGTCAACGTGTGACTACCTGAATATTCTGCTTTGTCTTAATAACCTTGTTTCTTAAGTGGATGTACTGAATGTGTTATTGTTCCTGCATGCTGACACAATAATGAGTAAAAAATGGGGATGCCCTTGAATGTGATATTTTCTTGCAATAACAAAGGTTGTTGTTCAGGATGTGCCTTCTAGTCACGCATAACGTGTCATGAATGTGCCTCGACGGGCTAAACAGAGTGTGTCCTTGGGCTTCATTATAAAGAGTGAAGAGGAAACATTGATTTCACTGCTGTGTAAGTGCTTGCTACAAGATTTTCTGGAGAATAGCTGCAGTGACGGGCAGGTCTCACACTCACCCTGATGTCCTTGGGGTGCTCTCCCTCTGCTATCCTCACCATCCAAAGGAACTTGTTTATATCATCGCCTGAGTAACCGATGACACCTCCGAAGATAATCAGCACGTAGTCCACATCCAGCGACCTCATGATTTTGTAGGCTGCGCTCTCGTTGGACGACATGGCTTTCCCCACCTATAAACAGCAGTGAGGAGTGACAAGTCATGCTTTAATTGGTGTTTCCTTAGTTAAACGTGCATGCTTCGAGAAGGCCATTGCATTAAAACAACCACAAAAAAAGCAGGAGTTATTAAACAGACATCCATCTTTTAGTCGCTTAATTACATTTCCTGTGGACAGATGCTGAAGAGACAACAGGCAGCAGGTAGAAAGCAAGAGAAGAAAGCTGCAGGGCTTTAACAGACTTATCTAAAAGACAAAAACATTCCCTTACATTTGGCAGCAAAGCGAGAGAAAAAACATAAATCAAACCCACAGAATCTGACAGCAATTAACTGAAATCCCCCTACAGTGTAAATTAGATGGGAAAAGTTTAAGCAAACAAGATTATCTGGCTTGTTGGAAGGAGCGGTTTTATACTACATAAAAGACTGACTGAAGAGATGGCTAATAAAAGCGGCTGTGAGGAGAAATCTTTTGTTTCTCCGTGGGCGCTCAAATCAAGGCTGGGAAAAGAGCAAAGAGATGAAGAATGAGAAACAGACTCACCAGCGCTATATGACTGTTGTTCCATGTGTTATTATCAACGAGAGTAGTCCTGTTGGCCATGCCGGCTATCTGGTAACCGTAGTCCCACCACGACATGACGCGTGCGTGCTCGTCAGTGTTCTGCCTCAGCCAGTAGTAGGCCTCCCTGAAGTCATCCAGTATGTTTCGCGTCCTAACAAGCAAAAGAAGGTTGACAGGTAACAGCGTTGACAGGCATATGGCTGCGGAGGCTATTAATATTTCAGCTAAGACTTTGAATCAGAAGGGCAACAGGAACTGAAAATAGACCATCCATGCATAATAAACCGAGGGTTAAGAAACACCTCACACTTTGAACGCTCATGTCCTAAATTTACCTCGAGGAGCAGACATGCAGCCGAGCAATCCAATTAACTGTAGGTATGGTAATCATATTATCTGTGTGGGTGTGTGTGCATTTATACGCGAGTGTGTGGGTGTATATGTGCGAGAGAGGAGAGAGCAGAGTGACAGCTGCTCCCAGTAGCACAGCTAAAACCATTGTCTGAGAGCTGCCGTGGTAGCATTAATATATGTATGAGGACTTGCATCTACCATTTAGTCTTGGCCTTCAATATTTCCTCCCTAATACTTAAAGAGAATAATTATGCCTGTAAAGAATCTCAGAGAGAATATTATATCAGCTTTTTGTAAATTCAGAAATGGTCCACAGATGTTTTCTGTGACCTAGAAACACTAAGTTAAGCAATCATATTAAAGCTTATAGGTGCACATATCAATATTTCCACAAAACCTCTTATGAAATATACATGCACTCCTACCATCCGGCTGCTCTGTGTATTCTTGCACACATATGGACTCATTTGCATGCAAGGTTGAGCAGCCCATTCTTCTCTGTTATGAACTATTACTTGAGACTTTTTCTCAGCTCCTTCTGGTTATTTAACATTCATTAAAACATTAAAGCTGAAGCGTGTGTGTGTGTGCAGGTATAACTCGTACCCGTCGTGGTTGTACGAGGCGAGCACCACGCTGGGGCTGGAGTAGGCGTTGCTGGTCACCCAGGTGCAGTGGACGGCGAACATCATCAGCAGCATCAACATGAGCATGGTGACGATGGACTTGATGTTTGGACCCAAACCCTCCTCGGCCTTCTCCTGCTCTGACACATGTTTACGCACCTTCCCGGCCTGCAGGGGGAGACAAACACTATTATGATCGACAGTAAAAGTCTGAGGCATTGCAGGGAGATGAATTATTGAGTGGAATAAATTATTGAATGAACTAATTGAGCCAAAGTATCTTACAGCATCCTCAAGTTTTCTGTACTGTGGGATGCATCAGTAAGGATTGTGAGATGAACCCTGTGATGAGTTAATATCTTTTCACACCAGCAGCAAAGAATTGTTAAGGCTATAAAAACTCTGGAGAGAAGGGAAATCTGCATAATGTGAACATTTTTCTTTACCAGCACCTCCAATTACTGGCTCCGACACATAAACTGTGGAGAAAAGTAAGCGAGGATCGATGTAGATAACACTATATGCACCTTACTGTTGGAATGAACTGCAAAACAAACCGTTACAGACACCAATTCCGCTGAGAGAGTCGTACTCGCTGTTATTTTTAATAATAATTGTGACTGTTTGGGTTTGTGAGGACTGCTTTGTGTCTTGTGGTGTGAAATATGTGTTATTTATTCTCAGACCCAAGGAGATCTTGAGCGCCCATCTTAACTCTTGTGCCTCACTGGGGACATTTTGGCCTTTTAATTTTTCAGTCATTATGGCTCTGTTGATGCATGTGGCGTACATATTTTGTTCAACCTCAGCCCCTATAATAAACTGTATCCAAAATACAGACACTCACACCCTTAAGGACATAATGTCCCCATTGAAAGCCATTAAAACCACATTTCTTTATCCCACGAGCATGAGAGCATAAAATCATGCATTCTATTATGTCAGGCTTTCCGGAGCCCTGGCTTCAAAATAGTAGTTTTTACTATTTTCCATTTTCTCTTCTCATATACATGCTACTTTCCTGTTTTCCACTAGGTATATTACTGCTGTATTATGGAGCACTGCAGTGCTTTGATGCAGTGCATCAAAATTAACGTTGTTGCTAATCATTGACTTAATACAACAAATACCTAGTGTTCGGTAAACAGGATTTTTTTTTTGTATTTGTTTCATAACAACAGAGGCAATATGGAAACAAACTAGCATTTAAATTCTAAAACAAATAAAAGTCATATTTGGTGAGAATGATTATTTATGACCTCAGTAAAATTGGAAAAATACTTATGTTTAATTTTTGTTTGAAGTCGACGTTTCTCACAAAACTCTTTGTATTCTTGTCAAAAAAAATAAACAGAAAGTGAAAGCTGAATATACATTTTGTGTTAAACACATATGAAAACAGAGTGAATCCAATTCAGAGTCTCAACTATTTTGAAATCAGGGTTGTGTCCATAGAAATGTGTGCAATTTTACCAAGCACAGCCATAACATTCGTCACTGCATTTTACCCACCAGTGCAGGGCAGCGATGATGTGTAAAAAGCCTCATTCCCCATAAACAGACCAACATTTCTGTCTTTATGTTCGGTAATTGGCTTAAATATGTCATTTTTTGAAGCATTTGTCAATTTTTCTGAAACGTATTAGCTAAAAGGTTACTCGAGCAACGTGTCTGAAAGGGTTGGGTTTTTGTGTACAGCACATGAAATGATGAGATTACTTGTTGGAGTGGAATAGACAAAGCCACAGTTTGGCTCAATGGAGACAGCAGTCGGATCAACATTCAACAAAGTGAGACAGTTGAAATTATGGCAACAGCATCAAACAGTTGCAGCTGAATAACAGTTGAATCACAGTTTATCCAAACTGGCGAGCTAAACTGGTGGGGAGTGAGCGAAGCTGACAAACATGCATAAGGTGTGTAAAGTCAGCGAGAAAATAACTTTGTGAATCTTTTGTCTTTTCCTGTTTGATGTAAATGTCCCGTATTGACCTTGTCATAAAGATTCCCAGAATTCCTCTTGTCGTCCTCGTCACTGCTGTCTTCAGCAGGTGGCTTCTCCCTCTTCGTGTCATCTCCCATGTAATGCTCAAAGACGCTGGAGAAGGCCACCGCAGACAGCATGCATACCACCGGAGTCAGTGTCAGCATCAGACGCACCATCACACCAGCAAAATAGACCGCGCTGATGGCATACAGGGCCACTGGAGGGAAATATATAAAGATGGTGGCGGGTGAGAGAGAGGGGGAGGGAGGGAGAACAAAGCAGAAAAAGGTCAGACAAGGACAAAGACGGTGTGGATGTAAAGGACAGAAGGGAAATGGGGCAGTGTGTGTGAGTAGGAGATAAAGACATGAAAAAGAGAAATTGAGTTGTAAGGCAGCATAATCAGTCTATGTTGGCACTGCGGAGCTCAAAACCCTAAATAGAGAGAGCATTGGCTGCTTCACGTCCTTGAAAAGTGCCGACCCGGCTCAACAGGTGCACGGCTAATCAATAGCTGTAATTGGCTGATTAAGTCTGAGCGAGAAACGGGCTGCTGAAGGACTGTTTCTAGCGCTCAAAGGTTCTCTGTCCTTGATCTCGGCTGTCTCACTCTGTAAACATAAAAGTTTTGTTTGAGTTGTTTGTCAAGTCCACCTTGATGTTTTGCTTTCGAGCAGATGGAAAGCTGAGTGCTCATCACAAAATACTGCAGAAAAAGAGATACTGTACTGCTGAGGATGTATCCTCCACCGGGAGGCTTCATTCAGATCCAGGGATAAGACTCAAGGATCACAACAGTCTCTGTTTTATAAATCATACAGATTGTAGCTCACCAGGCCTCAACTGTAATGTTTGCAAGGTTGATATCAGCAACCATTTTGAGTAATAAGCAACCAATTTTTGGCCTTTAGTTGCCATCACTGGATGCACTTTTACCATCTGGTGCCTGGTTGCAGAACGAACCGAACACAGAGCTAAATTATCCAAAGTTATTAGCATTCATCCTGAGGGGAACATGAATGTCAGTACCAAATTTAATGGCCATTCATCCAATTAATGTTGAAACATTTCAGTCTGGACTAGAATAGAAGGATGGATGACCGCCACTGTGATCCAAAGAGCAGCGCTGCTTGCATGGCTGAAAACCGAAACTAATCTGTGTAACAAAGTTGAAATAATTTAATTCGGTGGTCAAAACATAAACCTGTAGGACGGATACATTATCTAGGAGGGTTGAGTATTTATATGCTGAGTGCCATTGAGGATATCATTAAAGAAGAAATAAAGATGTGACAGCGGGGGGAAAAAAAGGTTGACTGTAGGTCTGTGATTCATACAAAATGTTCCTACCAAACACTCGTTCATCATTGATGTTCTTGATGCAGAACCAGAGGCCTGCTGGGAACGTGCAGACCAGGATGTGGAGGTCGAAGAAGAAGGAGACCCACGTGGTCGGCTGGTGCTCCGATACAGACGCTATAATGGGGATGTGGATCTTAGCATAGCTGAGGAGAGAAAGAGCGAGGGAGGGAGAGACAGACAGGATGTAATTCATGTTGGGTTGAGCGTGTTGGGAGTGTTGAGACAAATTATACAATAGATCCTCCTGATTAACTCCAGAATTATGAGGGGGGAAAAAAGATAATTTACCTCCCCGGCATGCTTACGGTAAAATATGAACAAATTGTGAGGAATAATGTTAATTTTTGCTGAGTTTTTCTGATCCCCTTTTTATTCACCATGGGCTTTTACGCAGCAGTTTCGATACAATTTTAAATATTTCCAAAGTGTTTTGTGATTACAGCTGGGAAAGAGAAAACACACAGCACATTAAGGAATTAGTATCAGCCTCAAGAGGGGAAAAAAACTATCCCATACTGCTACAGTCAGCAAACAGGAGGAGGGGGGGAGAATTGATTGGGTGTGCTGAAATATCAAACACGTTGCAGTGCATTTGGAGAACACAGGGTGCCTGGTGCTGTTTGCAAGTAAGACAATAGTTCAACACGGAGCCTTTGCTGCACTGTTTTCCCCTCTGGGATGGTGCAGGGGGGGTTTATAGCCATCTTAGAAAACACACACTCGATTGAACAAGTGTTCTATCGACAGCGAGAGTGTGAAGGTCAGCAGAGCTTACCCGGTGTCCCAGAGAGAGTAGAACCGACCACTCCATGGAGCAATGTATCCTGGGGAAAGAAGAGGTAGTCAATACAGAAAAATAACATTTGTATTTTTCATGGTTGCAAGTTTAGCCTTGGAATACAATGGCTGGCGTTAGGCGTGCAGGAGGTTTGTTGAATTATGTTAAGGCAAGGATAATATAATAAAACAACCTTAAAATGCTTTCATTAGATTGTCCTTTGAGACGAGAAAATGTAATTATTCATAAAGCAAACTCAACCCGAATGTGCAGTTTTGAATAAATAAAATGGCAAACACTATCTGACCCAGAGGCCTAGAAAAATGTTGCCTGAGGACGAAACAATGGATGTCTACAGCACAGATTTTTAATATTCACTGTGTGAAACGAAACTGAAGTTTACTGTATAATGTGGTAATGTGCAATGACTTATTCAAAGCCCCTGAAAATTTCTGATCTTACATCTTTCTCTATCACAGTAAATATTCATGAATAAATAAGATTCAAGGTGAAGATCAGAAAGAGAAATCTTTGAAATTGTTATTCATCTAAAAGTAAAAAAACACTGGTGGTTGTGTTTGACCACTAAGAATGCAGGAAGGTTTTAGACTTGTTTGTTTGTGTGCACATCGCCGTTGTTTCAAGCCGTTTTGCTGATCAACAGTTGGCAATATTGTCACCAAAAAATGCATCAACAGGCCAAAAACAGTCGTAAAGAAGGATGCTGCTAGCGAACAAACATGGATGTAAAGAAAACACATTCAGCATGTTTGTTAGACCTCAAGGACACACAGTGTGTTTTCATGAGACACTAAATTTAAACATAACTTTTGTTTATTTATTATAAAACTCCACAGGGCGCCTTTAACACATTTAAAAACTGGGTTTTTAATCAGGACTGTGTGGTGTGGTTTTGACAATGCTCGCTCCACAGGCAAACAACCCGTTTGATTCTAACGTTGCTAAAAGCTGTTTTGGGCCGCCTACCTGAAACCAGCGAGAACAGCAGAAAAAAACAACACAAAAACAAAACAGAAATCTCTGGTGTTGAATAACCAAAACTGCTCTAGCTTAAACAGAATATTTTAATGTTTCATCGTCAGGAGTCAGTTTAAGGTTTTCAGGACTTCAATAACATTCATGTGAAGTCCAGCAACTAAAACATCTAAAGCAAATTTTCTGCCAATTGAGGTTCATAACCAAGAAAATCCCAAGAATGTGTCAATGCTTAAAATGTATTCTATTGATGGTACTTAATTACTAGAATTGACTTGTTTATAAATGTAACTGAAACCATTTAAGCTGCAAATTAGACGGCACAGGGCATTTTATACGTGCATACAAATGTCTTATTTCAGTGAGGCTTTGATGTGGAATACATTTCAGCTCTGAACTGTTGCCTAGGGGGCTCACACAACCACTCACACACACACTCGCATGTGCACAGACAACACAAACAAAAGCCTAAGGCCCATATTTCAAATTTTGTGACATGTTTGCTCCACCATGTTGCCTTATTCTCTCCTTTGAAGCTCTTTAAAAAAGGTTGTGGGAAATGCATTTAATAATAATGATGAAATAATCAACACCACCATCATAAAAATACAGGAGTACTTTTTAAAACAAGATGTCACAAAGCGCTTAACCAAAGCAGGCAGGAAAAAGATATGAAAAAGCAGTAAAAGGAGATGAAGGAGCAATTTTGTGAAGTGATTTAAAGGATGACACTGATTTAACCGATCAATACTTGGCTCCGTGTTCAAGATACTGAGGAAACCCACCCGGCTACTCTGTAGCAGAGATTCTTATGAGATGAAAAAGTCTGGCAGACCAGAGAAGGACATGCGCAGTTTCACTGGAAAACTGGCACATCACCAAACAGTCACTGACTCCCACTGCTCTATTCAGATGGCTGACACATCACAACGTTCAGCAGACGTCCAGTTGAAGTCAGGATCCTCGGGAGACTTCTGCATCCACATGAGTGGGCCAATCAGTTCTAAAGCAGGCAGGGAACCAGTCTAAAGACGCCAATATCACTGTGGGTGTGATGTGCCACCATCTCTTTGCACTGGGCAAAAGGCCAGGCTGCAGTGTTTACATAATCTGGGGTGACAGAAAGTCAGAATGTTGATTAAGGCAAGTAAATAATCCACTGCCTTAATCAAGGTAAGACAACCTACAAATTATTTTGGGTATAAAACAGTCACATGCTTTATTAAGGCTTGTTACACGCTGCAGAAAAGGTGTTCACACACAGCCTCAGGGAATGAGTTACACAGTAAACTATACCAGCTTTCTTGGCTCCAGTCTGAGGTAAGGAACCACTGCATTAGAGAAGCAAAGCCAGTGTAAATGAATATGGTATGCTTTGTCATTTTAAATCTGAACACTTCAGCAGGAGACAAATGGAAATCAATAAATAGCAAGGAGGAATATTTCAAAGGTCTGAAACCTTGCTGCCACAAATTGCAGGCAGAGTAGAAAATAATGGAGGAAAACATTAACGAGGACAAAGTTCAACCAGCTGGTCGTGCACATCGGGGTTCGAGCAGGCCAGTCAAAATCAACACGTACTGTATACAACTCCGTGAAAAGACACTCGGTAGAGCTCAACCCTCCACCAACGCTCAACATTTATCCAACTTGCAAAGCTGAACCATCCATATCAGTTCCAATTTGTTTATCATTTGCCTTGCGGGATAATTTTTCTGATAAACCAAGCGCTGATTAGCAGCCCACTGGGGAGGCCTGAAGGTCAGACCATCGGGGCATAATGTATGAAAATACTGTAACTTCTGGCCAAATAAAAGAAAACATATTTTTCAAAATGGCTAAAATCCCAGATCTGGAACAGCATCAAAAAATCTAGTCAACTGATCCTTGCACAAAGGGCTATTTGTCCACCAAACCTTAGCCAAATTCAGGGTAATTTCAAACATATTGTGCTGTTAAAACAGACAAACAGATGGGGCTGAAACATTATATCATGATAAAAGTTGTGTTATCACGATGAGTGATATTGACACTGATATTCAAGTCTGGACCAGGGAAAAACACCCAGGACATACTAGATGAAGTTGTTTTTTTGGCAGTAGATTGGCTTACAAATTGACACATCCCGATTGGAAGATTATCTGCCAAAGTAACACTTGACTGCTCATCTTCAACAACTTCACAACATAACAGCACCTCATAAATGTGCCATTTTGTGCAACTGCAAAACCAACAGGAAGTTTCAATTTTAATGTGTTGACATTCACAAGAATATCATGACCGCACTTGGCAAACTAAAAACATATTTCCTGGTCTGGGCAGCCGTATTTCTGTAACCTAAAACACTTTATGTACCAACTACTGTATGTGGAAATTGGGTGTTGGTAGGATAGGCTTACATAGAAATATCAACTGAAAGCTGTTTGTTATTTCTGCAATCAGCACTTCTGATGAGGAAACAAAGAATACAGCCAGATAAAGTATAAAGAGCTCTGTAACATCAACATTACAGACATTACATAGTGCAACATTAACCGATACAGATTTCTTTGTTACTTTTTCTCTTTTCTTTTTTCATGTCAAACTTTGCTGGATTAGTAAGTAATATGCATATTGATTAATGACAAGTATCCCCATCTGACAAGCCTTGATACGGTTTGCAACTGATGATAATTGCTTACAAGCAGGACAATTAATTCATTTATTTTTTTTTAGAAATTAATCTATTGATTACTTTTTTAATTAATTTAGACATAATTTCTCAGAGCCCAAGGTGATGTCTTCAATTAGATTGTTCTGTCTGACTAACAGTCTAAAACCCACAGACATAAAGTTACAATGACAAGAAAAGCAGCAATTGTCAAAATTGTGAAGCTGAAACCTAAAAATCCAGGGCACTTTTGCTTAACTAATTGATCATTAAATAAGGAGTGATATATAGAGACAGAGCACATTTAAGTCTCGTCACACCGGAGGGGAAAACAATTAAAAGCTCTCCATTAACTTTGTACTGCGTGAAGGTGCCTTCTTGTCAATTCATTCTGCTAGCAAACAAGAGAAAATGTCTATAATCTGCTGTGTTGTGGGGTGCACTAGTAACAGGGTAAAGAAGCCATAACTATGTTTTTGTAAACCGCTGAACTGGAAAAAACTAAAAAAAGTGAATAAAGGCAATAAGACCTGGGGCATCAGTGGGAGGAATGGGAAAATTGTGGGATCCAGACGCTCAGTATGACTAATGTTATGTGCGTAACAAGCATTTTGACACTTTTTTTGACAGGCAAACTTTATACTGTAATTTAAGATAAAGCACATAATGATTTGACATGCTTAAATCGAATGTTTTTAGCACTTTGTTGTATATTGTAGTTTTCAGAGAACGACTTGTGCTCTATCTGTATTCTCTCCACCAACTAATCAATTGTTTAAGCTCTACTTTAAAGGACAAAAAATAAAATAAATGGATGGTTTGCAATTATATGAACTGTGAGGCCATGTGAGCAGACATACAGACCTGTGTATGTGAGATATATCACAGTGAGGAAGACCACGCCGGCAGCCAGAGAAACTCCGAGGAAGAACAGTGTCTGGAACTCCTGTCGGGTCAGCCTGTCCTTCAGGTACTGCAGGAAGGCATAGGCTTGGAGAAGTGCAAACACACCTGAGAAAGACGGAAACAAAAGAATGAGCAAACATACAAAGGAAACTCGCACTGAATATTTGAGGAGGGCCCTGTGATTCATGTTGCCTCCTGCAGGGAACAAAGCAGGTTTACGTGGCTAAGAAGCATTGTTGTCAGTTTGGCAGAATTCTCCACAAAGCAGTTTACGATGGCCCCTATGGCTGCTCGTGCAGATGTGAAAGACAAATACTGTAGGACAACATATTTCAAATGCATGAGACAGATTTGTGTGAATAAGCCCCTCGTCTTTCCTTCGCCCTTGTCTTTCTTTTTGGTCACACTTCGTTCCTTTGCTCTGTCACGTTCTCAGCGCCATTTTCTCCAGTGCCTCCGTCTGTCTGGTGAATTAAATATAAAAAATTTAAAAGAGGCCTGATTTCCCTCCCTTTCGTCACCTCCCATCCTTTGACAAATCTTGTGTGAAATCGCCCTACTCCAGCAGGAACACCACCACCGCCCACAGCAGGTCTCACCCACTTCCAAGGTTAAGCCCGTGCCCGTCTCCTGGAGTGCCGCCACGGTGCTAACACGCTTGTCAGTCTATGCCACCCCGCCTGCCTGCCTCGGGGGCTGACATCTCAACGGTACCGACAGGTCCACAGCTCTGTCACTCTCTTCCTGTCTCCCACTGTGCTCCCTGAATGCTACCACCAGATGTTCTGAGCAGCTGCTACCCCAGCGACATAAAAACACACTCAGGGAGAGTGGGGAGCCAAAAACAGAGAGGCAGAGATCTTTGGTGGTGAGTCTTTTTTTCAAAGCCTCTCATAATGCTGTTTGTGTTGTAGACACACAGGAAAACAGGGACACTTCAACGTAAGCCTGCTGCAGTGTTAAGAGAATTCTCAAAAAAGGTGTCGCTCAGCTTTCTGAAGCTGCCAACGACAGTCCTCTCCCAATCTGGATGTAAATGAACACAACAAGAGCCATGCACATACATAGGCACCCATCCGTGCTGTCAGGCAGCAGATGGACCCACTCTTGAGTGGTGAAACTGAACAAGCTTTAATAAACTACCCACAAGCCAAATATGAAAAGTACTTAAAGTGCTAAACCCATATGGGCGCCTTGTGAAGTCGCTTACTTCTATTTCTATTTTGCAAATATATCCTAAAGTGGTCCTGTGTTCTTCTACACACAGAGCATGACTAACGCTGTCAGCGCAGGAGGATTCAATTCCCGCTGCAGCCAAACAATCTTAAAGTGTGTGCATCCACGGTACTGTAAGGTGCTTCGGATAACAAGCCAGTGGCTTATGTAAAGTCACACCTTTAATCGTGAACTGCAGTAGTCAGCTGAACCTTTCCCTTGCGGTGCAGAATAAATTTGTTGGTAGGGTCAGGGCAGGTTGGAGGAAGATGACATAAATTCTCTGAAATATAATCTCTGCATTGTATCAATGTATGAAACCCAGACTTCCCATTCATGCATGCAACCATGCAGTGTGAAAATAAGATCTGATACTTGTGCAGTTCCTGTTTACGTGGCTGGAACGTAGTAGTGATGCAGCTTTCATTTAAATAACTGCTCATCCAAAGAACTTCACACTCAACACAGCACCTCCTTGAGTCCTGAGCAACACACCTGCTATGACATAGTGACGTCCCCTAGAGATGCCAGAGTGTATGCATCATTTGCTAACTGCTAGCTATTTCAGACCAGGCTATTCCCAGGAACAAAAGCCTTCTTTCTGAAAATTACATTGCTGATGCTTTATGTTTGAATTTGCTACGATGTAACAGCTCTGGTCTCTTTCTTCATCAGTTCTTAAATGGACTGTAGCGGACAACAGAACAAGTGGTACGCAGCATGCAGTTTGGCTGTGGGACAGTTAATAGTAACGCACTCAACACTACTTCCTTTGGTTTCTCAGCAAAACACCCGCAAAGAGGGAAGTTTATCAGATGAACAGTTGTCAAGGGCAAATATACAGAGATGGCTTCCCCTTTTTAGTTTGATGAATTGCAGCAAGTTAAATATAATTGTAGCAAAGACAAATGTAGCAATAAACCTGTATTACTGGATTTGTTTTGCCAGTTCAGGGCAGTGTAACAAGTTGTAAACGAAACACTGACATATTGTCACCCACTTCAGTTGATATGGTACGATAACAGTTGTCTGTTTATTTGAATTGACTCAAAGCAATGTTAGCATTCATTTGGTAATTGTGTTTCAAGCCATCTGATGAATATAAGTCCAATATTCTCTCTGCAACTCCTGTGGGAAATATTGATTTATTGATTTAAATTCAGCTGCTAAATGCATGTTTGCATTCAAAAACTAGTTGCTTGCTTTGTAAGTGGCAGATAGTATACAGGAGGAAATAAGGCGCGTGTGAATAAACCACATCAGTAAAATTGAGGGCTGTGCCATCACGTACTAAGATCTGAATGCTAAGATTGCTGAGAAAGGTACGAATGAGTCATAACCTAGAAAAAACATTTTCTAAGAAATGCTGACTGACGGCTTTAATGGTAAAACTTTCTAGAAGGGAATTTGTTCTTCTCAGAAGACCGCAGGATCAGATACTCTGCAGGTAGAGAGGGCGGGACTTACCAGCAGCAGCCATGTGCTCGCTGGTCCTGATTGGTTGAAAGCCGACGAAAGGAATCTGCATCGACAGCACAAGGCCCACAATGTAGAAAGTGCTGTAAGCTGTAAGGAGAGAAGAGACATAAGAGACAGAGGGTTGATCAGATATTAAATCAATCAATCAAAATAAACTATTGCACCGCTTAAAACCTTCTTTTCTGTGCCACAACTCCAGTTTGGGTCCTACGATGGGAAATCAACCTCAATAGAGGTATTTAAAGTCTATTGATTTTCAGTGTTGCACCTCAGAGGGAGTAAATACAAAATACCTAATCTAATGTCATTTACTGAGAAAATGGGAGTTGGCTCGGTGCAGTGTGGCGGGGAGGCCTGGAGTGAGACGACGGTGCTGAGAACAGTGCAACTCCCACCTTTGTAGCTGGGGGGAACCGATTCGCAGACGCACCAGCTTAATTAAGATTTCATACTCTTCCTGAAGAGTGTGCCTCGTTTTTGAAGTAGTTGTGACCGCCCTCAGCTATCTCTTTCTCACACATCTGCTATTGACTCAAGACAGAGAGAGATGAATTGTGAGGGAACATAGACTGCGAGGCATTTTATTTAACTGGGATTTTCTCTTTTTTTTCTGGCTTCATAGTGAATGAGAGACACCTGGCTCTGGAAAGAAGAGCTGCAAGATTTTAAGAGAATAGAAGGTGAGAAATATAGGTTGCGCCTGAAGACCTAATATCAGAATGAAGCCATATTCACACAGAACTAGTACTACCTGGGGAACTTAAGTGACTTGCAATAATTGTGGAGGTAGTCTGTGATCCTATTCCCATGAGAATGCACCATGTCTGTAATTGGTAAAGTAAAAATTCCACCACAAATTCCCTACCATATTTCACCAAACGCAGAGTTCATGTGATAATATAAGTCCTGTGCGAAGAGGCATCTCTGGTCGGCTAGATCTGAGCGATCAAAAAACTGCAATAGAATCAAGAGACCATGGCAGATCATATGAGAATAGGTCCCGTAGTGGAAATGGTATTGCCAAATTTCCACCAGTGGGCACATTTTTATTATCGCTCTGGCACATCTCAATGATTTGGAGATGTTGTTTTGTGGGTTGTCTTCTTCTCTGCCTCGTAACTAATTATAGAGCCTGCATTGGCAATTATAAATGAAAGTTTTGACAGCGCCTTGGTTGCACATTCAGGAGGCTCATCTCGCTACACAGACCATTTGAAGAATGTGCAAGATGATAAGATGGAGGACATGCATGGCAGCATAGCGTCAGGAACATTTTTATGTCTTTCAATAACAAACCCTTGACATTATATCCGTACAAATGCACCACATGAAAACATATGTGACGGTGTAATTTCTCAATCGCATGAGGTCCCCTGGTAGTACTTGTCCTGTATGAAAAGGGCTCATGTCTATAAAAGTACTTCTCATTTGCTACCAAGAGGTGCATAAGGTCACTAGATGATGCTTCTTTGGCTGCAGACATCCTTCAGGAACAATGAGGGCAGAAGGATATTCTCCACTTAATCTAACAGCCCTGCAACGTCAAGTAGAATTTCGCTGCTGAAGAACCGTTTGGAGATATAGCAGAGGTAGGTCACAGCCCTCTCACTGTGAAGAGGCCATCATTTATTTTCAAAGCTCTCAAAGACTATGCTTTGCCGTTACAGTGAGTGCAACATATAATCATGTGTAAAAGATACTTGGCATGGTATCATTTTTCTTGCCCACAACAGAAGTGTCTGCCGCGAGCTCACGGCTAAGCTGACGACGGATGTGTGGAGGGTCTGAAGGATAGAGCAGGAGTTCTCTGAGCCAACAGATAATGTGGTGGAGCTGCCACGTGCTCTGTGAAACCAGGATGTTCAGTGGAATAACAAGCCTATCCTCCTCACCAGCTCTGCCTCTGGTATCCACAAAACAAACAAATAAATAAATAAATAAAATAAAGAGGATCAGGTAGCAGGTGGCTGCATTTACTGTTAAGTGGTGTGTGGGTGTGTTGATGTCTGCGCAGCCGATGATGGAAGGCTTACGGTTGTGAGAGATGAGCACAGGCGTGACTGGGCATTTGAGCTTGTTTCAGGGTCAAACGCTTGGGCAACGATATTGAGAGACGCATAGGAAGGACAAGTGATGTACCTGTTTATTGCACACATTTTTATTCTAATGAGAGCATCTGAAAATGCTGTCAGTTTCCATTTCGGCGACTGTATGTGGGGGAGTTTTAAACATCAAGTCACACACTGAAAGTTATTGTGTGTGTGTGTGTGTGTGTGTGTGTGTGTGTGTGTGTGTGTGTGTGTGCAGCTTACCGATGTAGACTCTTCTGCTGTAGCGTTGCATCAGCATCAGCACAAACACATGCAGAGGAATCAGGTTGATGATAAACACGTAACCTCCCCATGCTGACACCTAAAACAGACACATACACACACGTCAGTCTTCTTTCTTCACTTAGAAAGAACTGGCTGGTATGATCAATTATTCTTCATTTTGTTTTTCTATTTCGAACAGGGTAACCCTGCTGAGTAGAGGATTTCCTGATAGAATAGTACAATTTAGCTTTGCAGGAAAGACATCTGGTTGCCTCAGTGACCGGAATCAAAACCTAAAGTCCTGTTGAGACACAAAGGGGTTTCCAGTACTGTGCTGTATTTACTTTTTGAAACTAAAAAAACATTTAAAAAACAGTTGAATTATTAGAAAAGTGCATGCAAAACTGAAAACTGAGTTGGAGATATAGTTATCACACAGCATTATATTTTTAAATATTTAATGTGGTCGAATATTTATTAAATTGACCTTTACTCTAGTTGAGCTGAAGAATTCAATGTTTGTTTCAAGCTGTTCCCAGCTTGGTCGAAAAAGGGCCGGTCAAGGCTTTCTGTGTCCATGTTATCCATGTTTGCTAAACACCTCCATCTCTCTCTCTGATAAATGCTTTTACATTAAATACAATGCCAGGGGAAAGACGAGCTCAGAAATGACTTTGACATCACAGACTGCGGGAGAAATTATAAAAAAAAATTTTTTAATCAAAATTAATGAGATCAAGTGCACATCCACAACCCACTGAAAACTACTAAACATAACTATTCAGTATTAATAACAAATTAGACCTCAAATAATTAGTTTAAATAGACTGAATGCCCTGCCACAACCTTTTGTAAAACATATATTCTACAAATTCAAGTCAGTAACTGTGGGCACATGTAACACTGCAAAGGAAAAGCTGTGCCGGATGTAAAACCCAAGATAACAGGAAAGCATCACTGCAAAACAGAACGTTGCACAATAATCTCTTTATCTCGATTATCTTGTTTCATAATCTTTGGAAGCCGAAATCCTCATTGAAAACAAAATTCAGTTATTCTCCCGGAAATACAACAGCACACAAATAAAATAAAAATAACTGAATATGTGCAATGTGATTGAAAATGAACTGGATAAAAATGTACATGCAAGCAGCCATTCTTATGTGCATGCATGCCTGCATCTCACACACCTTGAACTGAATCTTTCAAGAACGGATGTAAAACCGTCTTACTGCCCCTTCACCATTAGACCCAAGCACACAGCTATAAAAACCTGACGTATATAGAATCTATAAAAACTAGGCAATCATACTCTACATGTTAGATGCACCAGTAACTTTAAAAGCTCCACTAAAATTATACCTCAACTGTTTTTGAGGTCTGCTAAATATCACAGCGCTGCATGTGGGGGCTATAAAACGACTCTACAAAAACATCACTGACAAGTTTTCAATTGCCTATACTTGACTACAGCAAAGGGCAGATGGAAACAGTAAGAGCACTAGACAGACTGAGAGAAGAGCATAGGGAAAGACTGTTGAGAGAAAGAAAGGGAGACAGCGGAAAAGAGAGTTGGCGAGTTGTGAAGTGCTAGAAAGTGAAAAAGAGAAAGTGAGAGAGACAACAGAGAGGGAGAGTGAATTAAACAGGAAAAAGGATGCATGCAAATTGTTTGATCCTTTATTCGTAGCAGCTTGTCAGAAAGAAAGAGCCCCTCTGCACCTGCTCAGTACGATGAAAAGAGCATTCATTACACTTTTGCAATCACAGGGAAAAACAAGCACATCACGTCTAATTGATAAAAACATTAATATGCTACATTAAGGCAGAGAGCGAAGGAAAATTCCTAAATAAGTTCATAGCTGAATGGGTTAGGTGTAATTATCTTTTGGCAGTAGTTTGCATCTGTTCTCTCAGATGGTGACAGCCAATTAGTAGCATGTGAACCGTAACTTGAATGAATACCAGAAACGACTACAGTTTAAGGACTCATTTTAAGTGTTGACACAGAGGCGGCTGATCAAGTCTCAGTTGCTGGCTGGCTAAGAACTAACTAAAAATATTGTGTGCAGTGCTACCGGCTCTTTGGCTGTACAACTATAACATTTTTCAACGTCTAGGGAGTAAGCAATGCAACAGAAAGAGGAAAATGGAAAGAGTTTATTGAGAGAATGTAATTGAACCCCCCCTTTTCTCTGCCTTTGGCCAAAACTGACTGCAATCTACTGGAGGCCCAAAGACAAGATCGACAAGTCACCATGTCACTTAATTTTGAAGTTCTGTGAATCAATAGGCATGTTTGTGAAATCCTGGCATGTGTTAATTCCCCAAAACCCATACCAACCGTACCAGTGTTTTTCAGGATAAACCTAATAAAAAACCCTCTTTAAAATATTGATCCCTCTAAGTTAGACTCTCTGGCGTCACTGAGGTGTATTATTGACTCAGAGTCAAAGTCAACATTATTTTTATTTCGGCTTGTTACTCCCTTTGGGTACTTAACTGGGTAAAAGCGTAGGAGGTTCAATGCAATGTCAGAGGGATAGAAAACAGTGATTGGATAAATTCCCATGGTCACTTTTTGTAAGTGCAACAGGGCAACAGGGCAACAGCTCAGTTTGCCATGTGGGTTTAAAAACTAGAGTTCACTTACGAAATTGGTTTTAATGCAAAGTCGAGAATGGGTTTCAGCTGGCATACATGTTTGTTTGCTATGTGTTGCCTTTTAGCACCAAGTCAAATATCTATTTCTAAACAACTCTAATAGTTTACAGGCATGCTAGTGCTAAATGCTAATGTCAATATGGTAACATGCTCCATGCACGAGCCACCAGAGGTCAATCTGTTCTGGTGGAACAGGCAGAGACAAAGATGGCAACTGCAAACAACAACTGATAACGTTTCAGAACAAGTCAAATGAAAAATGATTTTGCCTGCTTTTCCCTGTTTGGGTGCAATTTGGATTTATTCCTGATGATAAAGTGGAGCCAGCCAACAGGAAGCTGTGTGCACTATATGCCTCAAGAAAGTTGTGGCTAATGGTGGGTCTGCCAGATCCACCTGCACATCATGTCCATTCACTACAATGATGTGTCCGTTTTTGCAGTGGAAACAAGTGACATCAGGTACTCCAGCAATAATCTATGAAAAAAGGTTGCTTACTTCCAATCTATTCTATTCTATGAGCTCTGAGACATTTCTAAATAGGCTAATTGCATATTAGACACACAGCATTGTGTGCTAGACAATGACTTCAACACTATCACCTGCAGCTTTTAGTTGTTGTTTTTAACCATAATACTGTGTTATACTGTATAGCACAGTATATTAATAAGGTATGAAAGTATAGGTTCTTCAAAAGATTACTGATGTATTGATTGATGTTTTGGTGTGTATGAAGTTAAAAGTATTCACAAGTCAGAGATTGTTAAAAACAGACATGATGCATTGTAGAGCATGCTGAATAACAGACGCTTATACAACCATCGTGATTGAATAGTTACCTCTTTAGTTTTTGGACCATGCAGTAGAGTGCACATTCAAAATCTGGTCACATTAAAGGGCCATGCAAAGATAAATGCCCAAGACAAAGACCAAAGCTGTGTGTGCATATACGTGTCTGAGTGCGAACGAACAATCGCTATTTGAAATTATGGTTCTAACAGCCAGCCCTTTGCCCGAGCCACAGGCAAACAGCTGAGGGCAGGAATCAGAAAATGTTTGGAGCAAAGTCTTTTAGCCGTTATCGCTCTCTGCATTTCATACTGGGCTTATCTGATGACCGCAAGGCCACTCTGAAGAGGATATAGAGAACACAGCATGCAACAAGGAGAAGGGTTTTACTGTGTACGTGTGTGCATTTCTATGTGCAAATGTCTTTGCAGTCTGCTTTACATGGTCTTGCTGGGCTTCATTTGGTCTTTTTTTTAAAAAGAAAATTAATATAAATGTTCTGCTTAGATGTGCTTATTCACTAAGTGCACCCTATCAAACACCAGCAGTGACTCTCTGGTTCATTAGGAAGACTTTAAGATGTCATTAAAATCAAAGAAACTTTATGACCAACGGTCAATAAAAAAGGTGCAGATACAACACAGGGGCTCTTTTTTTAATCTACATTAGATTCCACTGTTATGCAGACCTGCATACATACAAATGTGCTGCTTATGAGTCAGGTAGTGCTTGCTCCAGGGCTACGCCTTGAGCATAGGCCAGACTCCTGCTTAGAATGAACTCTTTTTACCACAATACTCTAGCTGTAAGCTGCAATTTCATCACTTTGAATTGAGCAATAAAAACAGTCTACAGCCATGCTAAGCAATGCTTACATGCTGGTATTCGGATGTTCATGTTAGTTTACAGATCTTAGCAGGCTTATATTTTTATTTCATAAACAAAGCACAGCTGAGGCTGGTAGGTATTTCTTTAGTTTTGCAAGCATTCGGCCATAAAAATGAAAAGTTTGACCTGATGACGATGAAAAAATGAAAGATCAAAGGATCCCCAAGGTTATTCCAACTCACTCTGAGCGGAACATAAATGTCGGTGCCAATTTTTATGGAAATCAATTCAAAAGCTGTTGAGACATTTCCCTCAAAACCACAAATGTCAATCTCTTGCTGGGGCAAGCAGAAAAAAATATGAGGATCACCAAAGTCATTTGGATACATCTTCTGGATGACATGATGTCTGTGAAAAATGTGCCAATCCATCAAGGAGATGTAGAGATATTTCACACACTTTGACCCGCTGATGGCGTTATTAGTAGGCTTCATGCTCAGGGGACCATGGATGTCTGTACAAAATTTCAGAGTAATTACTCCAATAGTTAGTAGGGATGAGAATCAATTTGATGGATTTCCCGAATGAGTTCCAAATTGTCAGATCCACTTGAATTGTATACAGACATGTTTTTCTGACAGTTGTACATTGCAGAACAATGATTGCAAGCTCATGCATCTACGCTAATGGAAAGTGGGCACTATAAGGAGTCAAGGCGTAGAGGAAGAAACAGTCCAAAGCATGGCTTCATTTCACTTAGCAAGATCACAAAAGTGCTGCATGTAACGTCCGTAAATTGATTACTTCAGGTTTAGGATGAAAAAACAAGCAATATGCTGAAACATCTTTCTACACAACGTGGGCTCATTCCAGGAATGCCATGTATTTGAGACTCGAGCGGCACTGCTTCCCAACTGAGCAGCAGGTCTGTAAGAGAGCGTAAACATCCTATGTTGAAATTACATCATCATCGTGCCCTGTCACACGCATGTCTTCTTCTACTCTGTTCCACTGAAGCTGAAAACCTGTGTAGGTCTACTTTGTTTTTTCCAAACAGCAAATTGATCAGGAATCAATGCGTTAATCAATCAAAACATTAAATATATTTCAGTCCGGACCAAAGTGGTGTCCTGGCTGACCACGGACCATCCCTACAGCTATGCCGCTAGCTTGGCTAAAAAGTTAAACAAAGTGACATCTTTTTAACAATGACCTGAGGGGTCTTGTGTTCAGGGCATTTAATCAATATTTGATTAAGCAAAAGGAGCTTTTGGTGTGCCCTGATGTTACATGTTGTTCTGCTAGAGGGGACTGTGGAGGGTTTAGAGAGAAAAGTAAGCCAAAGCTTTGGGAATGAGCAGTGCATCTGCCTTTTGCTCTGTCCTCGGTTTCTCCCCTCGCTCCACTCTCACCCACTCTACCCTCACCCCTGGAGGGATGAAAGGAGGATGCTGCACAGCTACCAGAGTGGTTCCCGTGGCTCCTGTCCATCAGTAAGGTCCTGCTGCTCTGATCCTCTTCTTAATCTTGTCCTTCTCTGTCCTCTCCCTTCTGATTATGCCAATATCCAGGCAGGGGATCTGTCCCTCTCTGTCTCCATATCTGCTTTACGAGTGTCAACTTCAATTGAGCCCTTCGGGAAAACGTAGCCTTGGCTATATCCTGATTAAAGTGACAGCGTAAGGTGATAAAAGTAGGGGTGGGTCAACGAGTGTATGCAGTACTCTCAGTGCAGGACCAAAAGGAGACAGTGGGGGCGGTCGGGAGGTTGGTGGTGCTGATGGAGACATACAAGCCTAGTTTGCTGCTCACTGCTAGAGGACTCATCTGCAACAGTGGGTGGGCTGCGGATACAGTACAGAGGAACATCACATCGCTGAGGAGAGGGGGGGGGGGGGGGCGAGTGTGAAGGAGAGAAAGTGGTAATAAGGAGAATGAACCATGGAGACTCAGTGTTCCTATTGCTTCTGGTGAGGACAGTACGGAAGTTACACATCACAACATATTCTCTCTCCTGTCTTATCATTCTGCTTTTCTCTCCATCTCTCCATCCACTCTATCCTCTTCCCCTCTTATCTCTCTACACCTCTCTCTCTCTTCCATTGTCTCTGCCTGTCTCCATTCTCCGTTTTGTCTCCTATTCTATTCATCTTTCCATCACTCCTCTATCTCCCCAATCCTCTCTACGCCCCCTCGGACGCTGTGGCCCAGTGTGATCGATGGAGCTGGATTTCGGTAATCTGTTTCATTTGATATCTGTCTCACTGCTGGCCACAGAGATTTAGCCTGGAATGAGCAAGAAGCTGGAGATTTTCATAGGCGCACATGCTCCCTCACACATACACACACACAAACAATCTGTCGCTGAGGCAGAGAGCCTGGATAGTCTTTTTATCTCATCTCTCTCATCAATCCCCTGATGGGCTTGTGCCTGAATTCATAAATAATGCAGACAACACTGGCTAAACTGCTCCTCCTCTTTTTCCATGCCTTGCCATGTCCATGCTGGACAGAGGACAATTGCCCCCAAAACCATCATCTCAGGAGCCCGGTTAATTACATAGAACCAGATCTGAATTTGAAAACTAGCTTCAAATACATATAAAGCGAGATTTGTTGAGAAACATTATTTTCAACTCCAAAAGGCAAAATGTTTAAAGAAATGGCAGACTAGAGCCAGAACTATTTTACAAAAGACAGTTGCAATACATGGCAATAATTTCATAGCAGGGTCTGACTAAAATGACAAAGCATTTCCTGCAGCAGTTTGAGAGAATACAGTGTTTTTGATGTCCACTCTTGTCATCATACCGTCGCAGAATCAGTTAGTGCCGTCGTATTCAACTCGAGTAAAGACGGGAAGAAAAGTGTGAATTTTCTTTGTGAGTGCCAAAATACGTTTATGAGATTTTTGCCTTACTTTGCACTTGAGAATCTTCTCTTTTCTAACTCAAATTATAGGCCAAGAAATGGAAAAGGTCAACAAGAACCTAAACTGGAACCAGAATTGATCATTTTTATTATATCATACCGAAAGACAAAAGGAAAGTTGGTTGCATATCAGTGAAACAAAAAACAAATCGTATCTATAAATCTACATCTGTGTGTGTGTGTGTGTGTGTGTGTGTGTGTGTGTGTGTGTGTGTGTGTGTGTGTGTGTGTGTATGTATGTATGTATGTATGTATGTATGTATGTATGTATGTATGTATGCATGTATATATATATATATATATATATATATATATATATATATATATATATATATATATATAAATAGATTGTGAAAAGAGTAAAGCACCCGATTTAAAGTCAAACTATAATCAAAAATATAAAGTCATAATATTATCTTGACTTAACAAATCCCACTGAGATATTTATTAAAATATTGTGTGTATCCAATTTGTTTGTGTAAATGTTTGTATTTAAACACTTCTTACCATGTAGAAGTAGGAAAGACAGCAGCCAATGGTCCAGAATACAGAGCCAGTCTTCACTGACTTCACCTAAAAGAGAGAAAGAGTTCGTTATGAATATTTCCATAAACACTTCAACATCAAATAGGACACCAAGACCCTAGGGTTGACCCAAATGCTTCAAAGCTTCGACCTTTGCCATGGTTATCAAAGTCCAAATCAGTATTCAAACACTGCAGGGTTTTTGGGTTATTTTGTTTTTTAAAGAGTGAGAAATGGAGCTCCATCTGTCTACAGACAATGATAAAGAAGCATCTGAAGAAGAAAAAAAGAAAGAAAATAAAAGACATGTCAAGTGAACTGAATGAGTACAGGTTCACCCGGTTTGCTGAAAAACCATAATCTCCTTGGAAGCTTTATTTACATAATGAGTTTCAGTGAAGATGTTTATTTTAAAACTAATATAAAAGGAAATGTGCAAATTAAATCTACACTAAGAATGGGTTAAAAGGTGCTGATTATTAATCTTTTGTGCATCTTATAAAAAAGAAGTTTAATGATCGCAGATGTGAAACAGCAAGCTGTGGTGAGAGAGACGATGAGGAGAGCAGTTCATCCAAGACCAACGAAAACATCTTGTAAACAAGCTCCTCTTCCCCACCACAGGCCGATAAAAGCAGACAAGTGTACACATTAACATTTAAAAACACACTGAGATAATGACAAAGTTACAAGTACATACACACACTTCACAGTGCTCTTTCAAATTATAAAACTCTGACAATGGGGGCAGGGGAGGTTGTCACAAGCTTGATCACATCCAACAATGCCTGAGATTTGCTGATGAATCAATGATCGCTGGACCAAGGTGGTCTCGCATCGCCCAAATACCCAGCAGAGCATCACTGACAGACCCCTGGATTAATTAACTGCACAGATAAACACACCAGCACTGAATCATACTGTCGGTGCTTGCAGAAAAACAAAAATAAACTGTCCTCTAGCAGAGCTTTCCTATGTGTTGAGGTGGGGCACAGAAAGTAGGTCTGTGGTGACCTGATTATTATGCTCTTCTATAAGAAGGTGGAACTTTTGTGGTTTTAGGGCCTTGTAGCTCTGTTTGGGTCAACAGGACTGACGCCCCATTTAGATTAGATTTATGTCTCTAGTGAATGTGGGGCTAATTTTAATATAACTCTTGCTAGTCACTGACATTGATCCACACGTCCCAGTAGTGTAGTGCGTTCACTAAAGTTTTTTTTATACATGAAGCTACATTTTAATGTGATCTAGTCTCACATAGCCAGGCCTATCGCTACATCAGAGCTGGAGAATAGTTTGGCTGCACCCAATATCGTTCTGCAATAAGGGAAAAAAGCGATTTCCCATTTTGTTTGGTTTAAAGAAATACAAACAACCGGAGTTAATCATAAAATTGATATTTATGTTCCAATTTTTGTTGTCCTGTGGGGTGCCAATCCCAATGGTCAAGCGCCTTATCTTCTAATCAGAGAGAAAAATAATTTATGTTTACGTCTCATGATTCAGGATACACACCAATATGTAATGGGTTCTTTTCTTGGGACCATGCTACACTCTCTACCACATTTTCATAAAAATCAGGCTAGCAATTTTTTCTTGAATCCTGTAAACAGACAAACAAACTGCAAAGAAAGCCTAACCTCCTTGGTAGAAGACAGGTTTAATTGTAGGGCCATTTTATTAGATTGCATTAGAAAAAAGCTAGGGGTAAACTGGCCAAAGGCAGAACCACCAAAACACTACCACATGGTTGACAGCTGCGTTTGGGACCCTCGGCTGTGATTGGTTGTTTTAATTCAGGTGAGGTGGACTCTCTCTGCAATTAGAAGCACTACGAGAAGGCAGAAAAACTCTCTGCTGCTGTTGATATAGTGACAGTTTCAACAACTGTTGCTTTAATGGCTCTTTGTTGAGTCTTTGCTTCCTTTGTTTAAGAGTGAAAGCAATCAAGCATGAAGCCAGATTAGGATGACAACAGTAACTGTTCAAGCTGCTGTGTTCTCCTCAGACAATATTCCCACTCAAGCTGAGCCAAAGCTAGCGTGCAGCCTTGTGTTGTCCATTCAGAGGCATGTACATGTTCAACTGGTGCCTCAGCTCCCTCTTCCAACTGCCCTCCCAGCCTCCTTCTCTTTGTCAAGACACAGAAGTCAAACAGTGTGATACCAGTCCAGCTAATTAAATGTGAGCCGAGAGAAAGAGTGGAATTACTGTTACAACAATGTAGGCCTGGTGCACAGGGTTAGAGCAATGGAGGGAGGCAGGGCTACTCTGTGTGTGTGTGTGTATTCATGTTACGAAGAGCTGTGGTGTTAAAAAGAGCAGCTCTCCTGGGTGTGAGGATTCAATTATAGATTATAGTGTGTGTGTGTGCGTGTGCGTGCGTGCGTGCGTGCGTGTTGGGGGGTAAACACAGAGATTAAGCGAGTGGAGTTGAATGGGTTATTAGCGGATAAAATGAAGGAGTTGGATAATGAAGATTGGGCCGAGACTTGAGAGCAGCTCTGCGCGTCTCCGCCACGTGGAGGAGAAGATGAGGGCTAAGAGACGAGGAAGAGAGCAGAAGAAAGGAAAGCGCAATAACGAGAAACAGGAAGAGAGCAAGGAGGAAACAAGAAGAAAGAGGCAGAAAGCAATACACATCTTGAGCAAAACAATGGCAGGGACAAAAGAAGACAAAGACAATTAAAGGGAGACGAGATGGAAGAAAGACTGAGAGGAGGAAAGGAAAACGCAAAGACAAATGTGGGTAAATGAGACTGATAATGGGAAGCAGTGGTGCATGGCAGAGATGATTGTTTTTCAGAGCCCTTGCCAAATAGAACAGAGGACGTGAGGGGTGGTAGGTGAGTGGAGAGGGATTTTTTCGATGGCGCTGCTTCGCTGATGACACATCACCTTAAGAGGCAGTGATGGCTGCTGCAGGGAACACCTGCCTCACTTGGAGATGTATTGTCCATACACACAGGATGACAAGAGGCCATTATAATAGCACAGAGACAAACAGATGTCCCTAACACACCCTAATACACATTTCCTGGTGTGAGACAAATGGTTATGGTTACAGTTTTGGGATAGGACCTGAAAATTAAATGGTGAATTTTGGAGACTCCTGCCGCGTTAAAAATGTTCTTAGATGGACACAGGAGGAAGCTCTTATGTATTAGGGAAAAAATGCACTGGATGTGCAAGTATGACGGTTCTGTTGTTAATGTTTAAAGGTTCCAAATGTCCTATAAAAAGGTTATACTTGCTGCGAAAATTAGAAACATATGTACTTGTTCACATAAAGAGGCTGACAAACATTTTAATTGTTAGGCAGATTATAATTATGATTAGGGCGCCCAGCTGCAATAATTTACTCATTGTTCTGAATTATATTATTTTGACATTTACAGAGTTAAGAGTATTATTTCATAATGCAGCTCGTTCAGATTTCAGTGCTGTTACAGTTCACCTGAAGTTCACCCTTTACATAGTTTAATTCTCTGCAGCTCTGCAGAGTTTGCAGTCCTTGTTGCCCAACTGTCTCAATATGCCTCATCTCAACAACAAAAATCTGACATCCCTTTGTTTTCTTGCCCTTTCTGCACAAATTTCAATACACAGTAAATAAGCAGGGCACACTGCCCTGATGGGCAACCCTTTTTCTTTTGGTGTTGTCACGCATGACTTATCTAGCTGCAGTCGTTTGATGTACTGCTTTGTTTTTGCTCAAAAATTCAATATGTTTCCGGATGCTGGTGGAAATGGTCATTACATGTTGGGTGTTAGTCTTGGTTGGTCTAAATAATCTAAGGTTCTGTTTCTAGCTTGAAAAAGTAACTAAGCCCCAGAGGTTTAACTTGTGCCTCTACCCTGGAAATTCAAAAATATGCCCCTAGAATTTGAAAAAAATAAAATTAAAAATCAACCAGGCCAGGGCTGGGAGGGAGGATTAACACACGCCCAGTCATTCACACACACAAAGGATTTGAATTATATCCATTAAACTACAGAAGCATATTCAGTCAACCATACAGCATAGTATAAAACTGAAATAACTAATTAGCAGGCATAACTGCTCCAACCATGTCACAAATAACCAGCACCTAGTTCTTTGGCTTGATGTTAGCATACAATGGGAATCTCTATTGATGCGCCAATTGTAATTAGCATAGCAATCACAACATTATCTAGCTCAACAATTGATCCATTAATTTGACATGCTCATACTTAGCTTGACATTGTGCACCAGGAGAGGACAGCACAAACATTTTTCAAACAAATAATGATAGCACAGTTTTTGCACGTTATGTTTCATCTCTCATTCACTTTTCATTACTCCTCTCTACAATCTGCAGAGTAAGGGGAGATTCTGGTTTGATGGGAGGGGCCTTGGTGGGATGGGGGTCATTTGTGACAAAACCTGCCTCCAGATCAGCCAATAGCAAAATTACATTGCAATAGTCAGGTTTCAACCAGTAGAGGGCAGTTGCTATGTATATTTATAACACAATATCATCAAAAATTGTGCACTAAAATGTTGAGATTTGGACCTGAATCAATTGACAACACTACTAAATACCCATATGTATTGGTTTCAGCTGAAAAGTGGTTGGGGGGTTAAGTTACACTTTAGAATGGCACACAAATTAGGTATTTCTCTGTATGTACATGTGTGCATATACATTCCCTAAGTATGTTTGGCTCCCAAATATGAACCTGTATGTTTAAGGATGTAAACTTGCCCACTGACACTATGATCTATTTGGTTTCACTCTGCTGAGCGAACAAACAGACACAGGGCCAGGTGTGTTGCCCTGGGAGTTAAACTGTAGACACAACAGCCGTGCTCAGCCGGCCACCTGGACACCGAACTGTAGGTCATTGCCAGATCAGCGGCAGTGAGCGAGTTGTCCGCAAGCTACAACCTAGTGACTAATATCACCATGAAATCACATGTAGACATGCATCCATGCATGATTTGACAAAGTGACATAAACGGGGCTGGCTGTATCCTTGGACAGATAAAAGCTCCATTCCAACCCAGCGGCAGCTGTACTTCCAAGTGTGTTACTCTGTGACAAACAGCAGTGAGGCATAGCATGACGAAATACCTGCATCACTTCTTCTACCTGGATGAAAGCCTGTGCCGCGCATCTCGTCTTTACGCTTGAACACAAAGGGAAATCAACGCCTTAAAGGTAAAATAAAAAATTGGACAAATAGCCTACAAGCTGCTGTTACCACTCACTGCTTGTGGCAAGCTCTTTTCTGTTCAGTTACTGAAACAGCTTGGATGAGGACAGTAAGACAGTTTTGCCCACCAGCCTGCGTCACAACTGCCACTCAGCAAATGTGTCTCTCTAGGGTTTTTTCCATGGAGGATTAAATTATATCAGGTAAAAAATAAAATAAATTAAAAAAAATAATAAAATACCAAAATAAAGAATAATAATTGTATAAAATAAAAAATATAAATATTTTAAATATTTATGATATAAAAATAATTCTGATTGAATAAAAAAAATGATAAAAAAATACAAAATGTTGATGCTGCTTCTGTTTCCTTTTTTATTAAATGCAAAGCAACATGCAGGTCCAGAGTTTTGCAGCAGGTATGGCCGGCCACACCTATACGTTTTATTTTCCTTTAAAGAGACTTATTTTTGCACACAAAGGTAACGTGAACAATATCAAGTGGCGCCTCAATTTCTGTGTTTACGAATAAAACATCTGTGACGATCAGAAAAACATGTCTTTGCATTTGTTGTGGGGATAGTTGAGGCTTATTCCCGTTAACTGTGTGCTGTGCACTTCAAACTATCCTCTAAGACAGAACATGTATACTGAATGCTGATGAGCAACTTTGTAAGGCCTCCAAATACATGTATGCATAAATGTGGGACTCCTGCGGCTCTGTTTCAGGATATGAGAGTACTCTTTAACAGCTGCAGGCAGACACGTTTGAACGCTACGGGTATAATGAAAAAATGATCAATCTAGTTTAAACAAAAGTGGGGCTTTATTTGCCTGCCTTATCTCTGTGACTCTGGTACACTTGATGTGAACCAGACATGAATGTCACGTCTCCCTGCAGCTACAGTTGGTCAATAACGGACTTGTGTGTTTTTTCGTGAGTGTCCAACAACGATGCGGCAGCTTATCAAGTAACAGTTTGAGATAATATCCAACTCTTCCCAGCTAGAAAAAAAATGTCATTTGACAAAGTAAACTGAGGTGCAGGAGCACTGAGATGCAGGAACAGATCATGAGTTTATCAATGAAAGCAATAGGTGACTGGTATTTGAATAATTCTTCTCATTTCTGTTCTTAACATATGTCTAATGGATAGTTTATAGCCAAAGATAAAAAATGGCAAATGACAGTGTTAAGTACTTAGCATCAAAACCAGAGGAACATCAAAAAAATGCTTATGTTTACAGCTAAGCATTTAATGGGACATATCATGAAAAACTCACTTTTTCTATGCTTTTGCACATCAATTTGGGTATCTGGAGAGCCTACCAAACTACAAACTGAAATGAGACAATACAGTCGATTCTTTTTGGGCAGTCTAGATCAAAAAACATTTGTGATTCAACAAGCCATTTAGATTTAGCTCCTCTTCCTGTCACATGTCATGAGTCATGAAAATAAGCTGCCCCCCCATCTGTGTATCTGCAGCCATGGCTTGATCACATTAACACTAAAGCATATAAACATGTTCGAGAAGAATCCCAAAATAAAATGATGAACCGGAAAATGAGCATAATAGGTCACCTTTATGGATAAATTACATTATACTGAACAGTCGTTTTTTCACTGCAGCAGTAGTTTAATAGAAGACCTTTCAGGTGAAGCCTCCTGGCTCAGTTTTAATAAATAAGGCCTGTGCAAGCCTCTAATTGCAAATCACTTACTTACAATCAATTCAGTTATTGGTCTGATCTCTTTTACATTGATAAATTCAACAATATTAAATTTGGTCCCCCTTTAAACATCCATATTCATTTGACACCTGTTCCTGCGTAGGTTAACTGTGCAGGAGTGGAATTCTTTCACAGTGCTGACTGTAATTGCTTCACAGTAACCCCTTTCCTTTATTTTCTATCACTGTAGTCTACATGTACAAGAGGCAATTTAGCTAATAGAAAATCATTTTATAGACTCCATGAGATGACAGGATATTGTATAAATAAGAAATATGCCCACGGTGCTCTAAATGCATGGTTATCACTGCCTATCATTAGAGTTTTTCCTCCAACAATCATCTATAACCTCAGCACCAGAAACAGGGCTACCTTTAACCATTAAACTCTAATATACTGCCCATCTATCTCATGTTACCTTTTCACATTTTTATCATCACATAAATTGTGTTTGAAGGCCTTCGATTTCTAAAATCACTATTCTTTGGCAGCAACTATGGCAATAAGCTGCAATTGCAGATGTGTTTTTGGATTTCACTTTCACTTGTTTGTGAAGTCCCATCATCCTTCGTCAAAAACGTCTGTTGCATTAAATCCACCCACCCTCTCTGGCAGACCAACCACCAACCAAAACAGGTCAGTCACTTGTGATGTTGCCACGGATCCCCAGTTTGTAATACTGAAAAAAGTAGTGACTGAACAGGCACTAATTGTAACGAAAATCTTCAAGATAATTACTTTAAAAGTGAAAAATAAAAGCATGCATCACTGAAGGTGTACAGCTTAATATATAATGGAAAAACTCCCCAAAGTTGTCAAGGTCAACTCCAATAACGGAGGAAGAAAGAAGATGGAAAAACTTTTTTGCCACACACACACACACACACACACCCCACACACACCACACACACACACAGAGAAAAGTCTTTCATAAATCCAGTTGGAAAAGCTCTTTCCTTCCACCTACTGTGGAAGACCATTTCCAAAAGTCTTTGCACTCCGTCTCCTGCAAACATCCAAGCTGTATAAAATAACAGTTTTACCTAATCTGCAGAATTTCGTTTCTTTCAAGGTTGGACAAATTATATTTTAATAATGACGAAAAAGACTTTTGCTACATACAAAATGAATCTGACCTAGATGAAAACAGGTAGGCAGGTAGGTGAACCTGCTGTGTGTGTTTACTTTGTGTGTGTTTTTTAAAAAGGAAGGTAATTTGGGAGGTGGGCTATTCAACCTTTAACCCCAGATCTTTTCAATTCCACTCTTAAAGGTCATCTTATTGTGGAGGTTTTACAGTGCTGCATGCTGCTTCCAGAGCTCCACATGGTCAGCAAAGATGCCCAGTGTGCCTTTCAAGCCTTTGGATAAATAATTCAAAACCTGAGGCCAAGCAAGATTGAAAACAGGGCTACATAAAGCCCATCCACTAAAAATGAACAGGCTGAGTGCTCACTATTGAGGTAGAAATGTTGACATATTTTTTCACCGAAAATAGATTTAAAAGCCGAGCGAGCACATGTGCAGGCTTTTTTCTTATTCCTACCAAAGGAGAAGTTTAAACTGAACATAAAGGACATATTAGAGGAGTGTTAACCTTTTTACATTTTCGTACAGAATAAGACTCTTTTAGTGCAACCTTTCACCAAGTGATTAATGTACATACCCAGAGGTAGTAGGTGAACTGCAGGGCAAAGATGGCGATGCCCTCATTGTCGAACGAGCCAGCGACAGAGCGGGAGATATAGCCAGGCACGATGGCGATGAAGCAGGCCGCCAGCAGCCCTGCACCCTGGTTCCACAGCTCCCGCGTCAGCAGGAAGGTGGAGATGGCTGTCAGACCGCTGAACACCGGTGCCAGAAAGACACATACATCACGGATGTGGACGCTGATGTGGAGCAGGTTGAGCACGTAGTGGATGAGGCCGGCAGTCACCATCAACCCCGGGTATACCTGAGTGACAGGAGACAGAAAAAAAGGTTGAGCAAAAATAAATGGTGGGACAGAAAGGAAAAGAATGTGCAACACGAATAGGTGTTTTCTCTGAAACAGAAACATTAATCAGCAGATGTTTTGATAATATTACACACATTTCACATGCCAGTTTTTTAAATGTGAGAATTTGCTTTGGGTTGTGGGCTATTGGTAAAAAATAAATAAAGCATTTCATGACAAATGTGGGCTTTAGGAAAATGTTGTGAGAATTTTTACCTCCACAGGACAAAAACTACTCGCAAATGTTAATGAAATTTGGTTTAAGGTTGTAGGCCAAGGGAGCAGATCGATACAATCACAGACACAAATGTACAAATTATTTTTCACCTTTGTTAACAAAAAAAATAGGACATGGCCTTAGCCTTCAAGTTTTCTGATGTTTTTTGGACCAGTCAACTAATTGATTAATTAATATAATAATAGGCTGATTAATAGATTAATATCTTTTAGTGCAGCCATGAGAAATTATAGAGAAATGAAGGGAAGAGTGATGATGGTGAGAGATGAGAGAAGAAGCATGAAAGGTACCACAGGGGTAAAAAATATTCAGTAGGAGATAAAAACTGTTCTGAGCATTACAAACAGGAGAACCTTGGAAAATAACAAGCTGCTTTATGAATACATTGTATTGTTTGAGACATGGGCTTTTATCTAAAACAATACATACTTATTTAGGGTAAATGTATGTCATGGTCCACAGCTCTTGCACTTCTTACGGTATATGATAAAACAATTAGATCTGCCTTAAGTCTTACTCCCACAGCTAATGGATTAATAATTTGGCTTGTAAAATGTCTGATTGATAAATAGGTTACACAAAATGCTCACCATAATTTCCCAGAGCCAAAGCTGAACTCTTTGAAATTCTTGATTTGTTTGTTTGTCAACAATCTAACAATGGAAGATAACACATTTTTTGCTTAATAAATTACTTCAACTTTTAGTCCATTATTTAAAACTGCTGCCAAGTATAATGTTCTAAACAAAAAGTTTTTATTAATAAAAGCCTCCACTCAGTTGAAGCTGGGCCTGAGTAGGCGAGGGCAGATCCAATTAGGGCCCTGTGCAGTACACTGGCTGTCTGAAGTAAAAAACAAGGCTATGTTTAACGTATGAGTGATGTCCCTGATGTGTGCTCAGTGTAGCCGCAGACCATGCTCTTTGCCTTGCCGCTAATAAACTCAGGTCTTTGCGTCTCTAATTAGCTGGTGCCTAGGAGACCTTAAGCTTCATCAGCCAATCTACTTCAATGAAAATCAACCATGTCTTGCTTCTCGGCTCTGAGGATTGGACTCCGTCTAATGGAGCGGTATTCTGCCATTTACAAAACTACTCTTGTAATTATTAGCCATTTTGAACTCTGTGGTAGAGCCGAGGTCCCCCAAACATTACAGAGATGATTGAAATTGTTCATCACGGCCTGCACTGAGTTTTGGCTTGATGGCTAAAAACATTGCGCATAATTTATCAGCACTTTCCTCTAAATTTGCATTCAAGAATGCATTACATCGCTTGTTCATTATGAAAATATCAACTAGAACTGTCAAAAGCTGTTACCGAAAAAAATCACTTGAGTTATTGTCCTTACGGCAACAAAGAGTAGTTTATTGGTTTGACAGCCCACTGTTGTTATGGACTGTCACATTAGAGGAGCCTTCCTTCCTTATCTACAGCTCAGGAGAAAGAGCAACTGACAGTCGTCCTCTGGCGAGTGGAGGGTGGGCTGGGAGTGAAAAGGGAAATAAAAAGGGAGAGGGCAGCTGGACTGGTCCAAGCAGGAAGGCTCTAAACTGTCATATTAACTGATATCGGCTCGCCTGTCTTCCAAACGGTGTGACCCATCCGAGTGCTTAGAGACTTAACGCTATCATACACAATTAATGAGGACTGTCAGGATCATCCGTCTGATTTTGCATTAAAAAAAGAGGGTGGGGGGGCAGGGTAAGGATAAGGATAAGAGTAGGAGCAAAGAATGGAGGGAGAGAGGAGTTGAGAAAGACAGCCAGACATTTGAGAGGCGGAGGCAGACAGTAAAGGAGAGATGATGAAAGATAAAGAGACAGAGGTTGGAGAGAATGAGGAGGAAAAGGGAACTATAGTGGATGAAAGGAGTGAAAGGGTATGTTAAACAGAGTGCAGGCGGGTAAAAGGTTCAATGCAACAGAAATGAGTCTCGTCACTGTTCTCGGGTAGAGCAGAGTAAGTTTGTGAATTCCACCTGGAACTCGAGGGGTTACAGACCACCCCTTGCATGAGGAAACTGGAGACAAAGACAGAATGTGACTCTGTAATTCATAAAGTTTTTAAACAACAGTCATGGATTGTGGCTGCATCAAGGGCTGTGAAACACACTGCATCAATCGGAGATGAACCCAGCCCTTCTCCACACCCCTGCATGTTTTAAAAGCATAGGCTTGATGCAAATCAGAGCTCTCACACATTCATTTTATGATTTGAATGCAGTGTGGGAGTAGACTAAATGCACTTCTTCCCTGAAGCCCGTCTATGTTCAGAATATTATCTAGCCCAGTCATGCAAACAAGTGGGATTTTGACAATTAGCCTACACAGTAAATTATTGTGTGGCTTTCTGTTACTCCAGCATCCACCATCACGGTGCCCTTGAACATGGCACCAGATTATTCTGGCAACCTAACTCTCCCTCTTATATAAAAGATACAGAAGGAAAGTCTAAAAGACTGTGGATCTATCACTGAGCCAGCTGGTGAAACCTCTACAGTAGCTCAGTCAGAGCTCCTCTGTGCATCAGTTCCTAGATCTTGGTCCATTTTGCATAGATTTGCATGTTATAGGGATACATTTGCATTTAGTATGGCCGACAGAATGACCCATCCACCTGCTATTAAAATTCCTGTGAACTCTATAAGGCAGAATGTGACCGACTGTTGAATGTGACCGACCGACCATCTGGCACTAAACTTCTTCCAAGTCAGTGTGGGTATTTAGCAGATCTAGCCTGTTAAACAGAACAAAGCTAGCAAACTTTTCTAGTTTTTATTGTCATCACATCACATGAAAAGACCAAAACCAAAAACTGGGCATGGAAATCTAGAACTGGCTCCTATTGAGAACCAACTCCAAATTCATCAGATCCATCCGAAACATATGCATCCAGCTCTGAGCTCATAAATTGCTTTTATCAATGCCAGTATGTTTATTGCATTGTCTATGTTGCTGGAAACTGAAATTATTTTTTTGCACACAAAAAAACGGTGCCAAATATACAGTTATTGCATAAGAAAAGTGGACCCTATAGTTTCTACAAATTGTTACTCAAGTTGTAAATAATGAATTTGTTAGAGAGATGGTACATGTGAGATAAACTCAAAAGAAAGAATAAAGCTTATGTTCATGGTAATGTAAGAGTGTGGCTCATGGACATGTTTTTAATAGTTTTGGACAACAATGCAGCTCTATGGCACACAGGAATAGGCTTCAACAAGCTTTGGCTACTGGCACAATACTTAGTAAGATTGGTTTATTGTTCATGTTGACAGGAAAAACCCCCACAAAATATCACAACACTTTAACATCCTCTAACAAAACATCTTCCATCTCTGATGCCATAACCATTCTGCTGCAGAGCATCTTTCTTCAGGAGTGAGATTACTGCAATTAGGTTGGTAAAGCCGCATGTTAAGAACCCCATTGGTTCCAGTAAACTACATTAGCTGATTCCAATATGAACAGTATCATTTCCCTTAGTGGCACTGGGGTGGACACAATCATCCGCCAACACTGTTCAAAATAACACATAATGCAAAGACAACATGACTGCTATAATTGCTTGGTAATTGCAGCACAAGACATATCCTGGCCAGGAAAATCACTCTACAATTTACACCGACTGTAATCAGTAATGCTTTTCTAACAAAAATTATACAAGCAAAGCCTAGTACCTACTTTTTTATAACCGTTTTTGTTTTAAAAGGGCATTTTAGTAATTATATACCATTTCATTTTAGGCATGGAATTTAACTTTTTACTTATTTCTCGTGTAATTGACGAAGTTAGAGAGCAAAGCAAATTTTCAGTCTTGTCCGAATGGATCATAAAGTTTAATCTGAAATATATGCAAGACCTTCTGGCAAAAAAATGGATGTTGAGGAGAACAGAGTTAATATTCATAAAGAGAAACGATCTACAGATAGGAGCCTGTTCTGCTGGCGAGGAAGTAATAAATTACACTGATGTAACTGCTCATCTCAGCACCTACTGTCCTCCCACCTCGTACAGAACCCAAGCTCTGATAAAACATAAGCTCTCGTACGTCCTCTATTTGCAGATTGGTCTAGCTTGAGGGCAGTCTGCTGAGCAAATTAAAATATTGAAAGTAATGTTAAACTGGAAAATGAAATGACTTTTAAGTGAAACCAAATTTGAGCAGAGAGATCAGCACAACTTGCTATAATCTTCTTGAAATGAACCATGTGTGAATTGCTCTGTAGTTACTTGTTGTTTTTGCTCATACATTCATGAAATGCCAATACAAGTCTGCAGGGAAAGACAGGAGCTTTGTAGGTTTTGTATGCTTATTTGTATGCAGAGGACAATGCATTGTGCAGCCCAGGGATCTTGTAAATGTCGTGAAAATTAACTTAAAACTATACGCCTTCCAATTCCGATTACCAGTCTAATCATGAGTTCCTGCTTTCCACCCGATGGGTACAAGGCCTTACCCAAGTAACCATGTTCTGTAACGGAACCAGCACATCCATTATTACAAGCAAGGCCTGTCATATGCAATTACCAGTAGCTGATGGTAATTGCCTATGACAGACGAATGCTGATGGATGGTTTTGGATTCCAGTTCCTTGCGTCTCTTGTGCAGCAGTGAATACCATATTCAAACATCAGCATGTAGCGTGGCTACTGCTCCTGCCCCGCACCATCTGCTTGGTGCTGTAATGATAACGGCATCTGATAGCAATGCACAACATTAACATGCCTCGCTGTCTCAATTGTGCGGAGGAACTCTCCAATCAGCCTTCATTGCGACAGGAAGAAGAAAGAAAAAAGAGTGAGAAAGAGAGTCGCACTACACACACCAAGGGCCAGCCTCTCAGCGAAAGCCAGTGATGGAAACACGTTGGGGTTCAAATCCACATTTGGCACTGAGGACCTGGATTATGTAGTCTTGATGCATCATTAGCCCATGCAATTACAGCTCACAGTGCAAACATGGCAGGTTCATGAAGCTTGGTTGCAAGAAAGAACAGAGATGGATAGGCCAAGGTTTTTTTTTTTACTCACACAGGCCTCACGGTTCACAGGATGCAGAGCTGAGAAGATGAAGTTGGGAGAAGAAATTCACAGAGGAGGGGGAGGTGGGGGAAATGGGAGATAAATTGCGTGGAATCGGCACGCTGTATTTTTCACTGAAAGGGGTCAATGTTTCACAACAATCGTTGCTGCTGGTAAACAGGGAGGCCATGGCAGCCGAGGGGAATCCGTCAAGTTAACAGCTCACTGTTGCTACTGGATTGTGACTTAAATCCATGCTGCCCAGCGGAGGCTTATAGGGCTCTATGGTATCCTTGCACTGCCTTGCCTAACCCCAGATAACCCCCACACGCACACATTCAGCAGTGGATACCCATGACAGACTGAAGATGTTCGTCCCATTTTTCTTGCATTAACCACTAATGAGGACATAAATACTGACTTTTTATCAATATCTGTGAGTAATCCGGATGTGCTCATGAAAATTACCAGCCGGCAGGTCAAGACATATTGTATTCTTTATTCATGCAGTAAACTGTACAACTGCCTTCCTATATGCCGATATTTATTATTGGTTCATTTTCTGAGTCTCTGTCATAGTGGCTATAGGTACTGTCATATGATTAAGTATGATTTTAAGCATAATTTGATGCCTGATTTTACTCACTTCATGGCTGACTGAAGACAGTTTGGTGCTCTGATTATCCTTTAATATAAAAGGGATTGAGACTAGAGATTTTGCTAATTCCCCACAAATTCTTACCATGGCTAATATAAAACTTCCATCCATCCATCCTCTTTTTTGCCACTAATGTAGGTCAAATTCAAATGACAGCACACTAAGCAAAGTAGCCCAGAATTCCTTTCTTAAAGCCAGCATCTCCCAAAGCACTCGCAGGCCATGTGGGATGTGTAATCCCTCCTGCATGTTCTTGGTCTTCCTGGGATGTTTCCCAGGTGGACAAGCCTGGACTATGTCCATAGGGAGGTGTGCAGGGACCCTTACTGATACGATTCCCAAACTGCTTCAACTATTATTTAACACAAAGGAGCTTTGGTTCTACAGAAAGATGTTTGTGTGTCCTCACCCTATCCCCAAAATTGAGCCCATTGTGAAAAAGAAAAAAAAACTCATTAAAGCTTGAATCTGCGATCTTATTCTTTCAGTGACTAGCCAGAGCTCATGGCCAAAGGTAAGAGATCAACTAGTAAATCCAGTGCTTAGCCTTCAGGCTTACCTTCCTCCACAGTCAAGTACAACACCCACGGGAGTGGCATTTTTCTACCAATATACCAGTTGATTTAAGGCTCCATCTTACCCTCACTCATGAACAAGATCCAAATTTACTTGTACTCCCTCACCTGAGCCAGCAACTTACTTCTGAGCTGAAGGGGGGCAATCTGGCAGAGTGGGATGGCCTCAGACTTGGAGCTGCTGACTCTTATCTCCGTCGTTTTATAGGCTGATACAAAGCAAACTAGTTCACACCAGAGGTCAGAGTCAGATTAAGCCAACAGCGCTACATCATCAGCAAAAAGTTGCGATGCAATCCGAAGATAACGAAACTGGACACCGCCTATGTCTCAGCTGTGCCTTTAAATTATACCATAAAAATCATCAGGGCAAAACCTTGGCAGAACCCAGTGTCTTTTGAAAATACCTTTGACTTATTGCTGTGGATAGATACACAGTTCTCATTCTGGCAAACGAGTATTGCATCAGTGGCGCGGACATCTCTTATACCCGGTCCTCCCCCACAAGACACTCTGCAGGACATGTCAAAAGCAATTTCTAAGTACAAAAACCACAAATTGTTGGGCAAGCTCCATGACCCCTCCAGTATTCTACGAAGATTTAAAAGATTAAATAGGTTCCACGACCAGGACAGAAGCTGCACTGCTCTTCCTCAATCTGAGGTTTATCAATCGCCTCAAGCGTTCTTTCTCATACCCTTACATAAGACCTCCTGGAGAGGATGAGCACAATGTTTCCCCTTTTTTCAGAAGTATGAACCATCCACCCACTCTTATCTGATTTCAATCACTTATTTTGCTCTACTTTGCAAGACGTTGGTAAATATGTATTCCTATAGAGACAGCCTAGATTTGCTGAACAATGAAACAAATGAGAAAACACTTAAAAGACAAAACCTGACTGCATCAATTTAAGGAAAAACTTACTGTGCCACCAACGATCCTGCCCAAGGGGTACCAGGCCCTTTCATCAAACCAGTTGAGGAACTCGTAGAAGCCATTTGTGGTGAGATGGTGCGTTGATCTGTAATTGAACCTGAAGCAAGAGAAGAAAAAGAGGAGAGGGCTGGCTGAGTACAAGGCAAAATAACAACCACACAGAGAAGAAACATCCATTTCCATTTATAGACCATATTTTGCTAAAATGTTATAGCTACTGACAGACCAGAAAACACTTAACTCGAGGAAAGAAAAGGTTATTTCATTTCCAGATTTTCTGAAGGCGGTCTGAATGGGTAAGCTGCAGAGACTTTGCCTTGTTAGAATAGGGAAGATAAAGCCACCATTCACTATGTGCGCCTTTGTGCTGATGCCAACATCTCTCAGGTCAGCCCTCGGTTAAAAAAGAGAGATGAAGGGCGCTCACACATACTGTGGCATTTTCCAGAACAAAGCCTGCTTATTGCACAGATAATTCTAACTGCAACCGCCGACATGTGCTGAGGTGACAAAGGCGTAAAATGGGCCTGGTGTTGGAACAGAGAAATAATAACAAAAAAATTACAAACAAAAAAAAACCCCTGAAAATAAATATAAGGAATATCGCAGCAAACAGGCCTTGATTCACACTGTAGCTGTGGTAAGCCGAGGGGGTTGGAACACTGTCAAGCAGCAGAACGAAAGAGCTGACACTGTTGAGAAGACTGCTGCCAAAGAGAACGAAGCAAGTGTTCAGTACATTTTCAGAGGCACCTTCTTCACTGCACAGCTCATTAATGTGGGCTGCATCATAGTATGTTCAGAGGCCCATATACCTCATATAATACACTTCATACATAAAAGGCCCTAAAGCTAGGCACAGCAGTTTGCCGAAGGACAATTACCTGTTCAGGCAGTCTCTAATAGAGGTATGTACCAGGGAGTACAGATAATCATCTGGTCTTTTAAACACTAAAGAGGGTCTTTAATTTTGACCATATCAAATATAATAAAAGCATCACTAGATGAACAAGGCACAGTTACATGGAGGAGCCTTAGATACAACAAAACATTTTCTATTTAACAACCTTTATTTTGGTGTATCAACTGCAAACATGCATGCGTGGCTGGCAGACTGGGGAGCCTTACAATGCTCTTTGAATTTGCATTTTAGATTTGAGTGACTAAAATCAAAAGCAGGATCAGCCATCTTTTTAAGAATATGTCAAGATGAAAAGCTGGCCAAATCTTACAAATGGCACAATTTCAGTCTAAGCAAATTGTAAATTAAGATGCATAACACCACTACAGTGGTGCAACAGTAATTCCAAGAGTGCTGTTTAGAGGCTAACATGTACGCAAATCACATTTAATCACAAAATATTCAGGGGTTGCCATCTGCATCTAGATTGGGATCTGCATCAAACACTGAGACAATACCATATTATTTATGTATGCACATGCAATAGTTCATAAAACATTAAATCTGTAAAATAAATTATTGGATGTGCATCTTAATCCAGATTTGTACCAAAATGGCCTGATCTATCAGTAATCAAAATTTCACAGAAATCTCTTGACAGACCAACAAAGACAAAAAATACTTTAGGCAACTAAGCATTGCTAATTAAGGCTAGGTTCATTCTGTGAGTTAAGAAATATCAACACACAAGCAAAAAATAGTATGGCCTCAAAAAGCACAAGTAACACAGGCCTGTCAACAGCCCCAAACCAAATCAACAGCATTTCCTCAGTTCCATTTACTCCACAGCTTGAGATTCAGTAGGCACTTATACAGTTTAAAAATGTTGTGTGTTTGTGAATGCAACACAGGAGGAGAGGCAGCAGCAGAGTTGTCACAAAGCTGCTGGAGTGTGTGTCGCTTACACTCACGATCAGGACAGTGTGTTTAAAATTGCTGGCACAAGGTGCAGCTCATTAATCATCACAAGATTTTCTACCGCCTGCACATCGCACCTGAAGCCGGAGCTTTTCTCCCTCATGCAGAGCCTCCCATCTTGGCTCTTGTTTCCGGAAAGAGCCTACGGTTGCCAGACATTAGTCATTTCAAAGCAAATGCTGAGAACTGGTCTCTTGTGTTCATCTTGAGCATCAAATGTCATTTCTAAAATATCCAACTTTTCCAAAAAATGATTTCACTCTAAATGTCTGTTTTGAGACTTCTCGAATGTGACTGCATCTGTGTTTATGTAAGATATGTAATACATAATGCATTTATATGCAGATATAAAGCATTAAAGTGCAACACATTAAACAGGTTTCACTGAAATTTCAATAATACTTTGATGTTCCTTGCCTCGGAATGGAAAACAACCTTCAAACTGAGTGGATTTCCAAATTGTCTGACATCAGTCATTACATTTATGAGTACATGGGAGCAAAGTGATCATAAATTAGATGTGCAAAATTATCTATCCCTTTTATGCAACATTGGGGCAAAAGGGGGGGAAGTAAAACTAATAAGCTTTGTGCCTCTTAAAGTGATCTTGAAATGTTATTGACATGACTGTTTGTCCTTGTGCTTCATATCACTCATCAAACGGAGGCCTAAGGGTGTCAATCTGGGCACAGCTCAGCCTTTGACAAACAATCCTTCCAGATGGAATCTAAGAGTCACATAGTCACATTTTTTGGCTGGAAAAGTTTACCTCAAAAATTGCCATCAAGGATTTAATCTTGGCATCACAACTTTGTACTTCGAAAGTTTGGTTGGCTATAGAAAAATCATGATGGTCCAGACAATCATTTTGTTCTCCCTAACTTTGAGTCCATTTCTTTAAATACTAAGGTGTGAAAAGAACCACAATGTTACAAAGTTAAAAGCTAAAGACGCAGCCAGGTGTGTGAGAGTTCTACCACAACAGGACTGCTGATGGAATTGTCCGGCCACTTTTGCGTCATTGTTCTGCAGTTGTCAAATCAGCGAGGCAGAAACAAAGGGAATTCAAAGAAAGCATTCTAAAAGACAACTTTGCACACTGGCAAGGCATATCCACAAAACCCATTTTCCAATGATCTCGTGGACAGCCGAGCGGAGTGCTTTATCCCTGCCCTTGTCACTTTGATGGGGCGGATAATGTAGCTCTGCCAGGCACATTAGCAATTTAATGCATAGCTGCCAATATGGTCTCAGGCCACAGAGCACATGATGACTAGTGATGCCACTGCAGCACCTCCAACCACCAGGAACTGAGCATCACACCTCTAATACCGTAAAAAAAAAAAAAAAAAAAGAATTGGATTGATAGCTAGGAGGAAGAAGGGAAATGGCCACTATATCAACTCCTCATAAGATATCTCAAAGCAAAAATGAAAATTAGGAGTGGCATATTGTGCACTTTAGATCACTTGGGGCCCCCTGCAGGCATCATAATTCACTTTAATCAAGGTCCGTTTCACTGATTACCAGTTTCCTGTTGAGACAGGGCCATCATCATCAGCATGACTAAGTGGGCTCCATAGCTGTTTACAAGCCAGTAATGCTTCATTCAGTATCGACTACATAATCAGATGCATCATTGCCTTTTCCCCACTGGTTCGCGATATGGTGAATGTCTAAATAGACTTTTGGTTCCAGGGGTGTAATCATCACCTTGACTAATTAGCAACCTCTGTCAAACTCTGAATGAATAACATGGAAATGAGAACCTGATTGGGGAACCAGAAGGCCAGCGGGCACATACAACATGAGCCTTACACTTATCAGATGGGCATGTTTGAGCATTGCCAAGGCATTTCGGGGTTTTTTTGTTTTGGGGTTTGTTAGTTTTTTTTAAATCAAGGCTGCCATTTTAAAAGACTATAATGAAAGGAGCAGAACTCATCAAACACCTCATTAAAGGGTTTGTCATGGAAGAAGGGGCCGTTGATAAACTAAAAGTGGGGGATATTGATACCATGCAATACCAGGTCAAAAGTATGACAGTTAATATCAGCTACGAGACACAATGAAGGTAGGGCACATATAAAAGATAATTGTTGATGTAGATATATTTTTTTTTTAAATATTTGGGATTTTATGTTAATGCAAATGTGTTTTGTTTGTTTATTTAAATGATCCCCATTAGCTACTGCCAGGACAATCAGCTAGTCTTCCTGGAGCCCACATCTAACATACAATGCATAACACATTAAGAGATGAAAATTGAAGATGTAGGGACAGGCCGATAGTTGCACTCATCAGAGACTATTGGCCTTCACCCAGCAATCACAGTTACTTCAGGGTGACAGCACAATATTTTGACCAGGAATGGGAAATAGTATTTACTAGATGTAACTGCAGTTCTATGAATACATACGAGGACCACGGCCTACTGTGTTGTGTTTTTTTATTTTTAAAAATAACTAAACAGATTTGCATAAGCCAAGCATAGTTGTCCACTCCAATGTTGTTGACTGTATATAATACTTGACCATCTCTTTTTAATGGTACATTTTGAACAAATGTGTGATTAATTTGTGATCGACTATGGACAACCAGGATATTATCATGATATTTTAATTAACTGACAGCCCCTAAAAGAATATACAAAATGAGTATTTCTGGAGGATGGGAAAGTTGATACAAGATAAAATAATTTTAAAACTAAGACAGAAAGAAACCAACCTAAAGTTGAGCTATATTTGCCAGTTGTTTAAATGTCTCTTCCACAACTGTGGTTGCTGTTTATGAGGCAGTAGAGTAAAGGGTTAGCAGCTAGTAAATTCAGACTCCAACTTATGAACACTTCTGCAGGACAGATTGCTGGGACAGCACAAAAATCAGCATCATCCAATTAAAGAACAGTCTTATAAACCACTAGATTTACCTGCAACCCTAACTGCAAACGTGGTTAGGCTTCTGGAAAAGCCCCTTACTTATCGTTTTTACAATAACTTGAATAGGATTACAACTATCTGCACCCCACAGAATTTTACCTTTTAATAGTCCTTCAATAGGATTTTCTGGTTGAATTAGCTGAGAATTGCATGATAGTTAGTTTTCCGTCACACTGCACACTTTCCCAGTCCTGCCCCAAAACTAATACCTCCATGCTGGTGGAAAAGGTCACACTAACTGGCTCACTGGACAGCTGCCAAATAGCTTTAATAGTGCTGAGTGTCCTGCATGCCTGCCATCATCTGACAAGATGAGGCATCCTGGCATATCATCTGGGGGCTATATCACTTCAATGGGAGGGTGGTGTATATGCGTGTGGTGTGCGTGTGTGTTCCTGATGGTTCAATGACCCAGTAAGGTAATTGCATTCTGTGGATGTGTGATGGCAATATTGTGCACATGGTACAAGACATCACTTAGTAAATCCGAAATTAAATACTGGCTGTAATTACTAGGCTGACAGCTTATGCAGTAGGTTCAATGAGGCAACGTCTCAGTTGATGGGTTGAGGGTTGTTTATAGAAACCAGAGCAGCAAAAACACATGAACAGTATCAGTGGGAGATAATTTCCAAACCTGCAGCTAATTATTCTGCCATTTTCAAAAATTCTTAACAGGCAAAAAATAATATATTATATATATATATAAAATTATTCTAATTGCAAATGTGAGAACACTAGCTGACACTGCAGGAAGCATTATTCCAATTGAATCTTGAGTACAGAGCTCATCTTTGGAGATGAAGAGGTCCAGGAAGCATCATTTAATCCTAATACTATTGGAAAAACTCGACCCAAAAGATTTTTCAATATTAAACACTCTCCTGGTCTGCATGCTTAAAACCTAGCAGTAAAAATAATCCCATTGTTGTTCTTTAGAAATATCAGTGGCTGTCTTTACTGTTAATTATTTTTGGTTGCAATAATTCCAATGGCAACAAGTCCAAAGACCCTCCCAAGGCCAGCAAATAGCATTCTTAGAGGCAAAGACAACAGTGAATATAGATACTGGGCAAGTAACGTTGGACAAAAACGGGCAAAATTGACAAATCGAAGTACTCCGTAAGACATGCTGAAAGTCTTTGCAAGAAATTCAAACAAACCTGTAACATTGGAATTTCAATTAAAATACTGGACTGATTAAATATGCATTTGGATCAAAGCTTGGCATTGGACTGATACAAAAAAATGCCCCTTAAATCCAAGCTTTTCTGAATGAACCAGCTGGCAATGGTAACACAAGCAGATGGTTTCTGTTTTTGTGCCTTGGTGGGGTGTAAGATCATCATGTCAATATGCAAAGAGACTACTGCCTGTTGGAAGTAAATGAATGAAAATTGAAAAATTACATTGCATCTTGAGGTAAAGAGACATAATGGCATAAATATTGACATGCCGAGGGGTATAATTTCAATACACATTACTGTGCTCCAGCTTTAACTGGGAATACCCAATAGACACAGAACAGCGATAAACTAGCATTGTTTATTTGCTTCAGAACCACATTTTGACAGTCAAGATAAAGATTCCACTATAAAACATTTCCGGTTGTGAAAAAAAGGCTGTTGGGAGCAGAGTTATTCAATTCTGAAATGGGGCACAGCCTGATAAAGACTAGGTCCTATTCTGTGAATATGTCAATGCTTTTTCTCTTACTCTAATAGCAAAAGGCGTAAAGAAGCTTGGTGTTGGACATTTGTTTAGTTTTAGAATGTGCTACTTTTTGTGTAAAATACTCAGTCAGAGTTATTTGAAGGCAATTAGCCAATGAGCTCTACATTTTCCTGACATCAGAGACAGCAGAGTCACTGCTATTGACATCCTAATTATCTTTTCACAGACGCACAGGCTCTTATTCACACCTGTGTGAGAACAGCTTGGCAATACCTATTGCAATGACACAGACTTATAATGCCTTGTGGGTCTAATAGAACAATCGATCTTGAATTAGGCTATTTTCTTAGCCAGGCCAGACAAGATGCTTACACAAGCTATAAGCAGACGAGGTGAGGCGCTGAATAATAAATTTCCCAAACAGGGCTAGGAATGCACAGTGATCATACATGCAGTAGTAGTAGATCTAAAGCAGAATAAGCCTGAAGTACGAATGCAAAGCATTTGTCCACTGCTCTGATTTATTGAGGTAGCACATGGCTGAGGTGAGTGCACATAGCTGAACTAAATCACATTTCTAAGAATCAGTTTTATATAGTGCTGGGTACCGAACTTCGGTTCTTTTAAGGCACCGACCGAAATGCTTCGGTAGTGCCGAGTATCAAAACAGGCCTCGTCTTTCGGTGCCAAGTTTCGGTACCAAGAGGATAATCACATGATCAAGACATGATCATGCTGCCAGCGATTGGCTGTAACATTACATGTGATTGCGGAAAGCAGGAAAAACGAAGATACTTGGATGTTTTGTGGTTATGCCCACACACAGGGTCCACGTGTGTCTGTGTTGGCAGTGTGTGTGCGTCATCGAAAAAATGCTACCGAGGTCAAAAGTGTGGCTCCATTTAAAGATTGATGCCACTGCGCGGTACAATATATGCCAAAAACTCATAGTTGCTAAGGCAGGCAGCACAACTAATTTGATGAAGCACCTGATGGTGCACAAAATCAATTTAAGAGCAGAAAGTTGCTACATGTCTGACTGCAAGATAAGTGGACCACAGCCATCCTCCTCTCAGCATCTATCCTGATTGTCTGTTTTTCTTCTTCTTTTTCTCCTTCTTCTTCTTCTTGTTTCCAGAAGAAGCCAAAGCTCTCTGCCCTTGAGGAGCTATTTGCTGATGAGGACATGGCAGTTGAAGACAGACAAGAAAACACTCTCAGCACCACAGAGAAGATACAGAAAGAGATACAGCTGTACAGAGGTCTGCCATCTACCCTAACCTCAGTGAATCCAGTGACCTGGTGGTGGAATATGAGGGATACCATGCCAATGTTATCAAACTTGGCAACCAGGTATCTCTGTGTGCAAGCATTATCAACACCCTCGGAGCGTACATTTTCTAGTGCTGGAGACACCATCAGCCAGCAGACATGTCCATTTTTTGGAAGAAAAACTGTTAAGTAATGTATATAGCAGTGCGCATTAGACACTGACCTGTCACTTGTTTGCAAATGTTCTTTTTCACTGGAAATTATTTATTTTTTTCTGTAGGAAAACTTTGAGTGGAAAAATTTGAGCTGAAAAATAAAACCCAAGATTTGTACTGTAATGTGTAATGCAATTTTCTTTTTGTTAGAATTGATCCTATAAAATTGGTACAGAAAAAAGTATTGTTCAGGAACCGGTATCGAAGTGAAGGTATAGGTATCGAAAATTTTTGATTGATACCCAGTCCTAGTTGTATATATGTATATTTATTAATAAAAACATGCCATATCTTGATATATATCAGTATGGAGATATTAACAGACCAATATTGGTCTTGATAGAGCTTTAGTTGAAGTTGAAGTTCTTTAATAGCATGCAGTAAATAATGATTTGACATGTAGCTGGTTTGAAAATGAAATAGTTGTAATAATAACCTGACATTATCTTTGTCATTTTATGTGCCAAATAATTAAATTAATTTTGGATTCAGGCCTAATTCAAACAACATTGACAATGATATTAACTATACCTATAAAAGAGCACCAATGGCTTTACCATTATTACAATATGCTCACTTGTACAGTTATCTACAATTTATTCAGTACATTAATGTGCTGAATACCAGTATCACCTTGGAAAATTCTGATTATTCATACTATATGAATTTCGTTACACCCAGGGTTGTATGTCTACAGAACTCAGCCATACCCTGTTCCAATTAAAAAGGAAAAAAATTGAGAAAATTTTAGAAACTGATCGGGCAAGCTCAACCAGAAACAGCACTAATCTTAAGGGGGTTGTTAAGCAGCAAATGATAAAACTTTAAAACGACTGTGTAAAAAAACAGGGAGAAACGGTGAGTATTTCATCTTTTTGCATTTGGTGGAGGCCTGCTGCTGCCTGTTGAGGGCACAGGGCAGTGGAGGTCTATTAAGAAATGTTAAAAGGTACACAGACTCACTTCACACTCCGCAGCATCCTGCATTTTGAACTAAACAACTACAAACAACAGATTAGATTAAACAAAGCCCTTGCTCAGTGCGATCCAACCACTCTCCATGATAGGATGACGAAGAAGAATGTGCCTGGTCAACCGAGTCCAATGAGGCCAACCGAGATAGACCTGCAACCAGAACATTTCTACACCCTACATAAGCATTACACCGCAGTAGGATTTGAGAAATAGCCTTGTTTTATTGTGTGGTGTGCACCCTTGCCTGAGGGAACACACCACACTGTCTCTACCTACTGCGGACACAACAAATTTATGATTACCGTCACAGAAAAAACACAAAAAGTAATACATAACAAAAAAAAACGTAGGATGGATCAAATTTAGTGTTGTGTTAGTAATGCAGTGGGAGATATGAATTCCGATAGGAAATAAATAACAGCAGCCTGTGGGACAACTAGCTTTTCTATGTATGCACTTCCCCCACAGTGTACCATACAAAATAAAACTTTTTTTTAGAGTTATATTTTCTGTTCCTTCCTTATATGCAAATGGGGGTGGACAAAACAGAATCCAATACACCACAAACTACTACTGACAATTTGCCACCTGCTTTCTGTCCCTACCAAAATTTAACATGACAGGCAGGAGTTGGTGTATTTTATTCATTGCACACGGAGTAAAGTATTTTTTTGGTTGTTCAGTATGTAAAAGAGAATGGAAGGAGAAAGGTATTTGTTTTGAAAGGCACCCTAAAAATAGGCTGTAATAACAAAAGGAAGACACCGAGACTGGGGGTCAGTCATAATAGGCTCGGGTTGAGATTACCAGCACTTGCAAAACTCTGCGCTGATGTGCAGAGAATCCATCAATGACAAAACCATTAGGCCACTGTGCTTTTTGTGTTCAATACCACTATACAGGGGTGGCCATGTGGCAAACAATTAACCAACTGGAGCTAGGTTAGTATTGATTTGTAATTACAGAAGATAGATGAGAAATCTGAACCCCCAACAAGTATTGGTTTAACACAACAGCAATTACTGTGCAAAATGTATTCTTAGACGCATGAGTATAACACGATGAGGCGGCCTCCCTTACACCCTTAAACTTGTATTAAGTTCATAGTGTGCCAAATGTAAACAACCTCGAAAAAAAAGAAGGTTTCACTGATGTTACCTTGATCAGCCTTCAAGTAGCTCCCATCATACCCTTAATATTCCACCACATGGTTGCATAAATGCAGCTGAATCTGTCTGAGTTCAAAGCAAACTGATCATCTTTTAAAAGATTATGCTCCTCTTAGTGTGGGCTGTAATACTATGAATTCCCCACAAAGCTTAGCTCCTCATCTCCCAAGAATGTCCCTGACTGAACCTACGTAGGACATGAAATTGGACAAAGCAGTGGGTACATAAGCAAAGCATTCACACACAAATCCCCCAACGGATGGTCAAGAATGAATTATAAAAGCACCTACAGCAATGAATTATCCTGCTAATTTACTAAACGTATTTGGGTCATCTTTGTATTCCCTGCAGTGAAATGCAAGATTCAGCAGGATGCTACTGATTTTACTATTTACGAAGACCAACTGGAATACCACTCCACAACAGTTAATATTACAACCTTACCTATACAGAGACTGCGCTTTTAGCATGCAAACGAGCACACATTACAGTACTTTTCAACTCAAAGTCAAAAGTCAGCTTTTTTCCTAATTTTTTATAGCCGATTAGCTGGTGCATTTCATTTGCAGCCCATCATCATTATTTCACAAGGTCTAACATTTCGGGTGTAAATCCATGATCTTGAGCCAAAATACTGCCGTTTGAATACATGTAGCCAATCCATTTGCACTTGACTCCTCCAAAGGGAGGCTCTGAAAAATCCTGTCTGATGAATATATTGGGTTGACAACTGATGAGCGGACTTGAATTGCAACAGATGTTTCTGTGACAGTCTCTGCACACTACATGGATGCCAGATGGAAAATTAAAAGCGCTGTTCTTAGCGCTGGAGATTAAGAGCACGCATGGAGAGTGTCACTGCAATGTGGACACACTGGGTGGCTACGACATTATGAGATCAATGTAATACAGATTTCACACCATATAGTGGCAGTGTAGAGAAAATACATCTGAGATGTATGCACTGTAAATGCCATTAAACCCATGATCACTCCGTCTAAGGACGGCCGATGGTGAAAGCCACTGAAACACTAAATCCACAGCAGTTCACTTTACTGAGTCGATAGCAGATGCCTACCACTGAGAGACCAAACAGAAAGTTTGAAAGAAATGTAAGCTTGTTCCACAGTCAATATTGAGTTTTTCATTAATAGATTATTACAGTAACAGTTTCTCAAGATGGAAGAAAAGAAATGTTGGTAGAGACTTAACACTATCAAATATGGTCAACTTCATGCAACTTCTTGTCTTGTTTTGTCACTGAATTTGGAATGCTTTCTGTATACATACCATGACCTTTGAAGTGGTAATAATTTATTTTAATTTCATTATCATTCAAATCTGCAGTTCCATTTAAAGCTCATTATTTGTTTTATGTTGCGTTTTCACCACCAAAGTTTGATGCAAGTTTAACTATCTACTTTAACCTAGTGTGTCACAAATTATTGCAAAAAAACATTTTGATAGGAACTATAGCCTCTCTATTGGTATATGGTTATGCATTAGCATGAAAGGCCATCAGACATAGAACTGTCATTTTAACGGCACCCACTGTTAATTGTTAAGGAAACTTGTCTCATTCAGTTTACTTCAACCAAATTGTCCAATCCAGTCCATCAGGTCACCAGCTCTCCTCCTGAACCTTCTTTTTCAATGCTGCAGAGCCAATAAGCCAAGCTACACACAGTTATGGATTTAGATGCATGTTAAACAACTTCCAGACAAGAGTGATTTAAAAGCAACTAAAGATTTCTACTTTGAGTCCATTTAAAAAGGTAAGGTAGGGGATAAGAAATGTGACGTTTACCAAAAGCACAGAGTCACTGAATTTCAAACTGCGGCATGTGAATCAAAGGAAATGGATGAAAGGCATGCCAATTCCACATTTAGCCGAGGAGTCCACTGGGGCAGAGGCTTCTCTTTTATCAAAACCCACTGTTACCATCGACCAAAAATAGGGAAGGCACTGGGAGGAAGAAACAGCAGGCAGCAGTGAATCCCAGAGATAGGGAGTAATTACTGGCACACAAAGAGCTTTGCTGTCATAACGGGCGGCTAATCAATTGGGTATCACAAACACAAACACCAAGGACAAACAGCAACAATAATTACAAGCCTAATCATCACAGGTTGAGATCTCTATTGAAGGCATTCTCATGAACTCACATCTGAGTGCTTTGTGATCTGGAAAAAGAACAGCGCAATTCTTTACTCTAAAGTACCAAGTCTAGCTATTGACAAGATTTAATGAGGAAGGCAATTAATATAGATGCTAAAATTCCTGATGACTTCATTAAAAATCCTTACTATGGATGTGAAAGAACACAACTCAAAGGTTGTAATGCTTAGAAAGACTAGTACATTTTAGAGCTACGCAAAAACATATACTCAATCCCCCCACTGTGTGCCTAAGGCTGAAAATCCTGCAGTGAGGGTAAACTGAGGGCAGCAGTCCACTGCTGTCTATAGCTTAAAAATCATCTTCTCTTCTTCCAAACATCCACCTGCTGCGGGAGAGCGAGAAACTGAGAGAAAAGCTTTATTAAGACACCACAATGACCAAAACTGAAACCATTACTGGATGTTAAAAAACACAGCTGTGGACAATTATGCAGTCTACATTACAATTGATTCCCCTGGACAAAAAGTTGTTAGTGCTCTGCCTTTCAGCATAATAGCTTTGCTATGAACTGTACAGTCACTAAGAGACAGTAGAGAAAGCCGGTAAGACATTTACGCCTCATTGGCTTAAACATCAGTGCAAGGCGCTCAATAACACTCCAGCCGAGAAGATACTGAGCACTTTACACCACCTCTCTCTGCAAACTCGACAATCATTAATACAGTGCGCCTACATCATAACACAAGTTATTGCTGCCCCAAAGCTGCCATATCTGCATGAATGGGCTTGCCACAGTGGTTCCCAAATCCTGAGGGGTCAAAATTTACTGCCAGGGCTGAGTAATTATACACTGTCTTCTGTACCACTGTGGTCCCTTCATCATTATTTCCGAACACATGGCTGCCTCTGCTGTTTCATATTCTATAGCTACGAGATAATGGAAGAGAACAGAAGGGAGTGCTTCTCTCCTGCTCTTCTTTTTCCCCCTTTTCCTACAGTGGTGACAAAGCAATGTTTCATTCTTCCACAGGGGAGTCTTTGAGGAGGCATAAACTTCCAAATCTTACAGCCTCTTCAGTGCACAGAGAGCACAGACACATGAAGTCTGCATTTTCTACTGCTCAGCTATCCATCTAACTAGCTAGCCTGGGGTATGGGTTTTTTATACTTGTATTAAAATGAAGAGATCATGTTAACAGCAGCAAATGGTTGGTTAATTCAGAGTGAACTTTCCAGGGATCCACACTTTACTCTTTGCATAGCAAAAAGATGTCAGCTCAATGAGATTTGACTGCACCTTACTGATAAGCAGGGCTCTGTTTTGTCCTGCTGTTAAATCAACAGGTGAGTTCTTAAAGCACACAATGAAGTCTTCATAGACACACAAGTAGGGGTTGGAATCATATGCTTCAGAGCTTATCAGTTCCTTTAATTGATGCCAGCATGTTTTTCTGAGAGTTGAACAATCCAAATTAATGATGTTAAAGTCGTGGGTCTACCCTGCTGGAAACTTGGAGTCATGGCGGAGATGAAGAAATGGTCCAGAGCGTAGCTCATGTTCAGGAATACCATTCATCAAGACTAATGGTGCATTCACATACTCCTTAGTCCCATTTACAAACATGGAAACCTACAAAGATGTGTTGCATTTTGTATTTTAAAACAGATGCATTGACATTTGTAGGCCTTTTTTCCACACAAAAAAAATAGGAATCAATATGGGAACCAAAAAAAGTGTTTGACCAAGAAGCACATTAATATTGGTTTTGGTATCAGGAAAATCAATTCTCACCTGTACTAGAAGTAGATTTTCTATCATCCAGGCAGTATTCCTGTGTGTTGATTTAGTTTTTCCACTCATCCAAAAAGTTTTTGTAGTTCTGACAAGTAGGGCGTACCAAGTATTTGCTAACTCAGCAATTAAATGTATGACTATTTTGATTTGAATGAATGAGAAAAAAAAAAACATTAGTTTAGTGCAAATACCAGTCAGCATGCCATTAGTGTCAGTCTGTGTCAATGACAAATCTCTGTGTATATAGCCAATCAAAACTATTTGTATTAAAACACCTTTCCATAAAGCAATGACTGCAAGTATGCCATCATCAGTATGACAGTAATACTGACTGACAGGTAATAAGTGGCCTACAACAAACAGGAAAGGAGCAATAGACTGTGTGCAAATATTAGCTTTCTAGCAACAATGTATTAGTCTTTTACTTTCACTACAGGCATGGCCATGTTTTCTGCTGCACCAAAACTTAGCCCCAAATGTATAGCTCTTATCTCAGATGCTGAATGTGTGGTCCATTTTCTTCAACAGCACAACTAACAAACACTGACACTCTGTATGTATGAAGTGTTAAATTGTGTTTGGAGAAACAGAAGAGGTGTTGAAACCAAGCCATTCTGTTAACAGACTGCACAATGCTCCCTGCATACTAAGCCTTTTGCCCACATTAACTTCCATTTAAATTTTATTTAACCTGAGTGAACTAGTGAGACAGAGTGCATTGCTCATGCTTACAAAAGATGCCAGCAAAGATCTTCAGTAATTCGGTAAGTGGCTCAGTGTAAACAGCAATTAGATGCTTTTTACTCAGTTACTTGGGTAGACTGATAACCGTTGTAGGCACTGTTATGCATTTTAAACATTAAAAACAAATCACATATCACTGAGAAGCAATATTAATTGCTCACACCAACATTGACAAAATAAATAAAAAAATACAAGACTGCCTCAAAGAATCGTCGTCAGATCAGGTCTCCTTTGTAGAAGACAAAGGAGAGGAGCATAGACAACACAGGCAACATGAGCTCAGAGCATGCAACCCAAAGAGCGCTTGTTTGATGTAGCAGCCCTTAATGATCCACGCAATCTAATGAGCAGCCATGTCGAATACAGATATCACCACGGGGGGCTTGCAGACTTTGTAAAACACAGAAAAAAGCAACTCAGTCATAACTGTGACTCTCCATGCATAATTGCACTGGAGGAAGAGGACATTGATTTGTTTGGTGGGGGGCAAAATTGCTGCAGTAATTTCCAGTCGAAGAAAGACAATGAGCCTTTTGTTATTCTTCAAATTAAATGTCACCCCAGACGTGGTGAGGCTTCCACGCTTTAGGGCTTCAGTGCCGAGAATGAAGGATTGCTCCTGGCTAAATGGAGAATACTGTAGCTGTACATGTTGCTACTCATCGCTCAGGCCAAGGCATCCCAAATGCATCTCGGTATGGGGATGACTTTTGTTCAGAGTCTGTGGCAGTGCAGCAGTAGCCTTTCCAACTGAAGTCTGAGTTAACACAGTTTTATACACCTCTGGACATGCGGCCTGCTTAAATAGCTGTGTGACCTATTTTGGTCTCATGACATGAGAAGAGCTGACTATAATGCAGCTTTTCCACTGCATGGTACAGCTCAACTCAACTCTGATTGACTCCACCCCCACCTTAGTGCCACCTCTGTCAAGGTTCTAAGCAAACTGAGGCGATAAAATAAACACTGCAGACTACTAATTAGTCGAAGAGAATAGTCACAAGCGCGACATTTTAAATAGCCAAACTACCAACAATGTCTGTATTCACTGGACCAAGATATTTCTTTAATAGCAGCAAAGTAAAACTATGCTGTGCACTACACTGGACACACTACACCATACAATTAACATAGTGAAGACATTGTTCTATTTGGTTGAGATGAAAAGATTCAGCCCAGTGTCTTGTTGAAGATGATGTCACTGTTTTTTAACGCGTCAGGGCTAAGGGAATTGGCTGAGAATGCTGCAGAATTATCCGCAGTGGAAAATGAAATAGAAAAAAGGACTTGTACCAAAAGTAAGTTGAGTCAAGTCTAGCTGAGCTGTACCATACAGTGGAAACACAACACAAGAGACCAGTTCCAGATCCTCCAACATGAATGACAAACTAAACCAAATACCTTTCCATGTGGATACATGCTCTTTTTTCAAACATATTCCCATCAGTGTATCATTACAGTTCCCTTTCTGTTTCTGTCAAGCTGCTACCGTTGGCCCGCTGCCTCAGGTTATCACTAAAACAACACAAGTATGGTCAACAATGACACAACTTACTTTAGAAGCACATCAAAGCTACTCTAAGCAAGCACTGAGCACTGCTATGATAACATGGTGTCTCCAAACTCCACAAGAACAGACATTTAATCACTCATTCCACACTGCAAACACACAGTTGCCCTAATCCGACTTTGAAACTTCAGCAATGATAAAAATCAAGCGGCACAAGCATTCACAGATAATGTATCTGTGTGAAATGCGTAGTGATAGCATCTTAGTAGAAAACGGGGCTCCGGGCAAAGAGAATACATAAAAGGCAACAATGAGCTCATCCTGGATGAAAACTCCACACTGGATAGATTTGGAGTGGTGAATGAGAGCAAAGGCTTCCTCTCGCTCGCTTGTCTGAGTAGCAAATCTCCAAATCCCAGCCAGAGGGGGAAACAGATCCAGCACCCTATTACAGGGAGCCTGAGAGATGGGACTGCGGTTCATTCGCAGCCAAATTCAGCTTTTGTCTAGCGGGCCCCATCAAATACAGCCCAACCTTCACTGGGAGTGCCATAATGACATTACGCCAGCTCTAGCTGCAGCAACTGCAGGTAGGGTGTGTGTGTGTGTGTATGTTAGAGGAAGAGAGAGGCTGATGGAGAAGGAGAAAGAGAAAGAGACAGATGACTCTCTCAGCCTGACTCCTGATTGAACTGCAGCCCAGAAATGCAGAAGGGGGAATCGTCCCTCTGATTTCCCTCTGCAAGTGAATGATGCTGATGCAGACAGCAAGACTAATATCATAAGCTGTAGAGCCAACACCTCAAAAAAAAAAAACACGCTTTGTGCCAGTTTCTGAGCTCGCCCTTTAAAGTCAAGGAGATAAATAATATTACAAACAAAGATGTCTGTCTTTTAACAATATCCCTTGCATTCATAGAAATTGCCTGGTAAAGAGGCAACATCCCAGTTACACACAATACCTGCAGCAACCGCTCTGGGAGGTAAGGTTCATTCACTTTTAGCCTGAAAGAAATTAACTCATTAACATCTCAGCTGGAGTAAGGCAGCCCAACTTGTCCCAGACTGAATAAAATGTTAATCTGGTCGAACCAACCATCCCTAAACATCCCCTCTGAGGAGTCCACTCACTGGAACAACATCTGGCTGATGGCTAACTATTGGTCCAAACTATGACCTCAACATAATGCACCCTTGTGCACCAGTGCCAAATTTAGCATGTATTACATCATCAAAAATCAAGGACTATGCCTGAAGAAATCTGGTTAAACCCACTCAAATAAAAATATGCACACAGTTCCAAGGGCTTTAAGTGAATTAATGCTATTGAGCCCCACTTCAGCTGTAATGCATTTTGCCTGAAGTGGAATACGGAATTGCAAAGTCAAAAGAAAGTTGGCTTGCAACAATCATTGTGAATTAATCTGCTGTTTCTTTTTTTAAAACATCAACAAAAAGTCAGAAAACGGTGAAACGTGCCAATCACTTTGCTGGAACTCAAGGTGACTATTGCTAAATTTGTCTGAAAAAGCAATCTTACTATATTGCATTCTATTAAAGGGCAATCTCTGAACTCATAGACTATCAGTTTGACAACAATTTAGGCACTGGGGGCAAAGACTGATATTAATGGGGTTTCAATGTAGCCAGTGGATATCCGTAAAACAAATCAGAGCCAAAACTTTTTCTTCCACGTGCAAGACATTGTTAACAGTTTGATTAGCAACTTGAGATGCAAGAATTGAGTTGCATTTGAGAGACTACAATTGGCCGGTTTAGCTAAGATAGCTAAGCTACTAAAAAGCTGAAATCACCATAAGACGATAGCCAATGGGTCTTGAAATTGCATTTCAATTTGTTCAATTTGTTTGCAGTCAACCAAAGCTTGCTCAAATGTGATAAATACAATAGAATTGGATTCTGTGTGAATGCTGCAGCTATATACAGCCTGTTACATGTACAGCATTGTGTACATGTGATTATGTTTTGATTAAGTGAGTGTGCATGGAGGAAGGGGTAAGTCTATGTGTGGGCCACACTGAATACTACTCTGACTACAAACACAATCCAGATAACAAAATATGGTCCCAATGCCTACAGATTGTATTCATAATCAAAATCTGTCTATAGCGATTAATTGTAGTGCAATGTATTATAGATATTCTGTTTACTGTTGCATTAGACAAAGAAAATAAGCCTATCTACAACATCGAAAGGCTAGAAAATGGTCAGGTTTGTCATTTTTGCTTGAAAATAATATAATTAAACAATTAACAAAGAAGGTGACCTGTTATTTTCAGCCAGTCTACTAATCATGCCAGCTCTAAATAATAGGTGAAATATAGCTTAAAGCATCCACTAAAATAGCTGAAAGAAAAAAAACATTATTTCTCCTTAATACAAATGTCGCATTTCAAAATGCCAAAGGTTTTTAAAAACAGTCCTATTTGCCATTTCAAAAGCTAAATAGCCTGAAATCCCTAACAAAGAAGAAAATAGATGAATTCTGGCAGCCAGATCCCACTGGAATTCACATAATTTGAAGTGCCAGATGGCAACAGTGAGAGCATTATCAAAAAATAATATTCCTTAACAACCTCACTGGCATACTGACTGACTGTGGGGGGTTAACATACAATCAAAGACAGGAGGAAATACACACAGACCTAAACATAACTGTGCCTGTTACAATACACAGAGGTTTAATACCGTTTCATTTATCACTGATGCAGGGGTCCGGGTTTGTATGACTTTTGAAGCAACTGGGATGACAGGTGAAAGAGCTATCCAGGGCTTTTACAAGTTCATCTTGCTTTGAAATGAAACTCTGGGTAGCTGGAAGGACCAGATGGGAGTAAGATCACAGTTTGAGAACAAGACTTGCTTGCTAAGTTACAAAGACATGCTCATGGGAAGAGAACAGAGAATACATAAAAGAAACCAAGGAAACTAACGAATAAGAAACTGAGAATGACGGAGAGAAGGGTACCTCTGTCAGTTTGCCACTTGGATTGAAAAAGTATGTTTCAAGGTCAAGATAAGCAGTCATGGTAAATGAAATTCTAATGACTGCGGTAATTGCCAAATTGCTGGAGCTGTATTGAAAGAGAAATGTCGAAGTCTGAGGTCACTTATCCCTCCTGAGTGAAATCATATCAAGTGCCTAATGATCTCCTTCATATATGCCAATGAAGCTTTGGGAGCATTTTTAATGGAGAGGTGCCATCATCAGAGCTGGATTTATTCCTTAAGTGTCTGAAATATCTCCCTTGATCTAACTAAAAGGGTGCATCCGCTTAAAAAGGAAACATGCTTTGAGGGTCACAGGTTGAGATGAAAAACTTTGGGAGAGAATGTGACACCATCACAAGCCTACATTAACATCAGTCTTTGATTCTAGTGTCACATGGAAGGATGAGGGAAGGAAAAGCAGGAAGGTAGTACTTTACAGTAAGTAGAAAAAAAAACCAACAAGAGCATAAAAGTAAAATCCCTTCATAAATAATGGCCCTATTGAAGATCTGTAACTAAAACATTTACATTAAGTCGAGAATTCATTATATTCCAAAGCAGTGGCATCATTAGACTGAGGAGTTGAGTTAAAAGGTCAAGACCAATCCAGATAATTAGCTGCAGATATATTTTTAATGGACACAGAGGAATTCCCAAGGAGCCAGAAGTTACTTTACAAGATATGCATTCTAAAAGAGTACCCTCAAAAAATAATCCATCATCTAATATTTAATGGCACTGGAGCCCTTCAACAAAGCAGAGGCTATTGGTTTTCACTGAGGCACAGCCAAGGAAGAAGGGGATACTAGGGAGGAACCGACAAATGTTACATCCAAGTTGGACGTGACCAAAAAGGAAGATTCAGTTATTGATATATTCAGCTTTTCATCCAGGCTACTGTTCCTCCTGACCCAGCTCATATATCAGCCCAATAGTGTAAAGAGATGGGCCTTTTCCCCATTTCTATGCAGCAAGAAAGTAACTCACATCTCGATTCTTCTCACTCTTCCTGTGAACCTCCAACATGACTCAGCAATTTTGTTGGAACATGGCTCCAAACCAAAGATGGAACATTTTGAGCAGAATGAATTGCAACTTTTTCTTTTCTAGTTGCTTTTATTGGAAATCAACCAAATCTGTGCTGAGAAATGGGCATAAAAACAGCAAAATTGACAGACAGGGGAGGAGAGCATAATCCTTATTGTACTCAGATGAAAAATTACAAAATGCAATATGTATACTTTGCTTGACATAAATTTCATAGTTTGCCCATGTCTGTGCTACGGCTGTCACTTTTGTTCAGTCGTAGATTGTGTTAAAACTGTCATGTGTGAATCAACACCAGGCAAGGTAGCAGCAGGCTTGAAAAATGTCTTGTGGACAGGCGTGGTCTAATGATAACGTAAAGGCCATTATCGAAATATGGTCAGAAGATCACATACCACAGTTGCTTGTGGCTACACACAAAAACAATCAAGTCTTCAAATTTTTAGCAACAGAATGTTGACTAGTGGATTCAATCGCACAACATATCAATGCCACATAAAAGTGAAAAGTCAGCCAACTTGCTCTTTCCCTATCATTTCTGTCCAATAGAGGAAGGACAGTGTGACATTTGTTTGAAAGCAAAGCAAACCAAATGAAAAATGCAACAATGTTGCAACTTCACTACTGAGTCGCACTACTGAGTCCACCAGAGTATATAGCTACAACCTACAAGACATTGCCTCTCCACCATGTTTTCTCCTCACAAACAAGAGTTGATATGAGGGATATGTTGGCATCACCATGACATCCATATGGTGGCTGACTCAGAGAAAAGTATTGAATTAGACTGCCAAACTGCTGCTGTGACTCAATACCAACAGAGCTGAAGAGTGGTTGCCTTACATCTACCCCACCAAGCAAAAACAGCTTGACAAAACTGAACAATGAAACCCAAGAGCTTTTAAGGCTGACAAGTAAGTTTCCAGGATATCAGTACAAGGCAAAAGACTAAGTCTCTAAATCAAGTGGGTCAGTCCAGCCCGTGGCTGGAGAAATGTAGAAGGACTACGGCTGACAAGAGGGAGTGTGGCACTCGGGACAATGATTAGCATTTGGAAAGAAAAGCTTCTCTACTCCTGTGGTGCTACATGTCTCAAGGACACATTAAATTGAAGAGTTGGCTTGGGGGGGGGGGGATCATTTTATTTATTAATTTCAGCAAATCTGTTCTGAAGACTTGGCTAGATCAGAAGGCGGCATCATAAAAGGCAAAGTGAGGAGGCAGAGTTGTGTCTCTGCAGACTAAAATGCTGCAAGATGAGACTAAGTGGAATGAGAAAACATTTTACACTGACCTCATCTTGTTGCATTTGTAAGATTTTAAGCAGCAACTAAGCAAATTTCATTTTCGTCAGTGTTTTTTTTGTTTTTTAAACATATCAGAATAGTGTAAATGTAAAGCAGGGTCGCTTGGTGCAGCAATTGAGGTTATTTAAAGCTGATAAATACTCAAAAAGAATGATATTATACAATACAGTGTTCGTGACGTATGGAAAGCCAAGTTGTATAGGTTTTGTTTGGTTTTAATTAGCAATAACCCTTTAGAATGGATCAAAAAGTGATGGCGTAAAGCCACAAAGGCAATGATTATCACACCTCTCTATACGATCGCAGGCTTTTCAATGCACTTTCAATTGAGGCAATGCGGAACAGTGACTCAAAAAAAAAATTACTGACAACACTGCCGAAACCACTTTCAAGAGCTTTAACTATAACACAGCTGTCACTTATTTTCAAAAGTCAAGTTTGTACAAATGCTAAATGAAACGCAAATTGTTCAAATGAATTATACTGCCCCATTGAATGCCCAAATTTTTTGTCCATACGATTTGATTAGTTGTGATGACTCAGTAAGCCTCAGTCCATGTGCTCAGCATTCAGTGGAGCAGAAATAAGAGACAGGTATGCATATACTGATGTGCAGCATACAAGGAGCTGTGTGCCTGAATATAAATTAGCAATATCAATCTTGAATTCAGAACATCACCCCAGATCAATCAGTTAAAATTATAGTACCTTTTCAGGAATAGCCCATGAGACGACCCCCACACAACAATAATACCATGGTCCACTGCAATGTTTTACGGATTCGGTAGACAACCACCCCCATTACAGGGATTTTTTTTTTGGCTCTACATATACGCTGAATCTGATCAAGATGCTTCTTTTCTTTTTTTATATATTACAACAATTTATAAAAGAGCTGTTACAATATTTATCTGTCAAACAGGGTGAAAAAAAGCAATCTGTGATAAGCCTATAATCTTTCACTGGAATTTGAAAGACTTGCTCTTTTTCCCCAAAGATGTCTTAGGGCTGAAACAAACTGTTTATCTAATGGCCTGCAAGTGCACTGATGCCTGCTGTGTGTTGCCTGGAGCCACAGTGAGTCATGCTATTCTCAAAGCACTCCTTAGACTTTTTATAGCAGCAGGTTAGCTGCATGCCAACAATGCCCACAGTTTCCATGAAGGAAATCTGTTCTCAGTGAGCGCTCACGTTACATTGTGCCTTCTGTCACTCTGACTGGCATGGAGTTGATAGTGGAAGGCAGGTGTTTAAATAATGACACTGACCTGAAGGATTTCAGCGGAAATAAAAGCATCTCCAGTATGCTGGGGAATTCTGTATGGTCTTTCCGCATGGAGTAGCAATTCCAGTGTCAAAATGTGACCAAAAAAAGTGATTTTCACATTATTGGCTACGACATTGTACTTCACAATAAACTATATCCAATTTTTTTTTTTATTCTAAAAGTTTGGGTTGAACTTCTCTTCTACAACTACAAAACACCTCAATAGGTCCTTCCTCGTAGGGGTTAAAGCTGAACACATTTAATATTACATGCTTATAATGGATTTTTTCAGGTCTTTCAACTTTCTTGATTAGTTTGTTGCAGATGATTAATTCCAATCTCAATTTCCCTCCCTTTTCCTGTTCAGCAGAAAATTCACCTTTGCCATGTAGAGATCGAGAACCGCCATCTGCTTTTAGAGGTCAACAGACAAAGAGATGAAAGGGAGAAGAGAGAGAGAGACAAAATCCTCTTGTATAGAGTTAACACCTGTACACTTGGAGAATGGGATGGAGAGCTTTGTCAAATAAAATATATTGATGATTCAGAGTGGCAATAATTAATATACATGTTGTATTTGTATTCATACAAATACGGAACATATCAGGCCCTTTTCATCCTCGCACTGGGTCCAAACTATCCTCATTGCTCCACCTTGTTTCATAGCTGCTCACCGAGACTACCTGCCAGCTGCTCTGCTTGATAACCGCGATATGACAGCCGCCTGACAGGCTCGTCTCTCTCGGCCAGTCACAGATTGACAACCTATTCCAGCTGTCATTCTGTCCTGCTCGACACCTCTCCATTCGTCCATCTGTCATTTCTCTTCCTCTGCCCTGAGGCCCCTTCTACCCACTTCTCCCTTCAACTACTCCTCCATTAGTCTGTGCCCTGCAACAAAACAAAGCAACCAAGAGCAGTTGTGTCCTTGCCTGGAAGTCAGCTTTTCTGGCAACCTAAAACAAAGCCATGGCCTCAGACCATAATGGTCTGTAATGTCACACCAGGTGGGGCTGCCGGTGGCTAGGCTGTGACAATAAAGTCATCCCCTCTCAGTGGACCGATGAGAATGAAACAAGCACAACAGCTGAACAATGGACACATCTGCACCAGAGAAGCAAGACACTGGGTATTGAGAAAATGGAAAGCTGCCTTTTGGCAGGCATACAATGGACAGAGTAATATTATACTTAGGAATTAAAAAATTAAAAAACAAAGCCAAACACACTCAGCAAATCAAGGAAATAATTATGAGTGTTCTGACAATCATTAAAAACATAATACTCAAAAAAATCTGTCTAAAAACAGTCATGGATATGAACATAACCATAATATGTAGTTTTGATTCCATTCGCTTTCTCTTACAGTAGTCATATCCGTCTCTTTCACATGAGGACCTGGCATTTGTTGGAGCGGCTTTTTAACTGTGTGGGGGCCTAAAATTATCAAGGTTTCTTGGTTTACATTAAAATTACAAAAAAATCACTGGCTCCAATTTCCCAAATGTGAATATTTGCTGGGTTTTATATAATAGGTAACTGAATATATTTCCCTTTTAGACTGTTGGTCAGACAAAGAAGACATCTCAATACGTCCTTCCGGTTTTGGGATATTGCAATGGACTATTTTTAATATTTTATTTACTTAATTATAACTCAAATAAATAAACGGAAATGACAATCCCAATAATGGAAATGTTCATTAGTTGCAGCCCAAAAACATGATCTAGCCCTTTTTTAGAGTGACAGGATTTCCATTATAGTCATCCTCTGCATTTGATTTGTCCCCATTTTCATAAATGTATGGGAAACCACTGAATGGACCCTCAGAAACCAGGCCAGTGCCTTGGTCAAAGGCAATAGCAGGAGAATCTTTAATCCCCAACGTTTCTCTATTGGTGTAGGAAGAAACTAAAGCACCCAGAACAAACACATGTAATCCCATCGGACAACATGTACACTCAAATCGGCGGGACGGCAGTTGCAGTTGAGTGTATAAATATTCTAACGAGCAGATACACTATTGTGGAGGATTTACTATGGTTTCTATAAAACAGAGTGGTGGGAGAAGATGCAACCCTTTCTAGGAAGTGCAATTATTATTACATGTGAGATTAGCTTTAGTTATGGGTTTAGTTTATTTTCTTTGTGATAAAAGAGTGAAACAGACTGTGAGAAATTGCAATAATTTCACACAACAATTTGAAATCTAAATAACAGTCATATGCATGATATACAAAAATATGCAAGAGGCTTATATAAATCTTACCTTGAAACAAAACAATAGGGAATAAAAGACTACCAATGGAGACGTAACAGAATCTAAATGACAACAGAACACAAGGCATTTAAGAGGTGCCAAATCTAACCAGGGAACTGGCCAATTGGCATATTGACACACACAGAATTAAGCAGGCAAATCTCCATGTGAAACATGCAGTGGCAACTTCATATAACAAATAATCAGCTCACCGAGTAAAGCACCCAAACGACTGAATTGTTTCACAATGCACCACAGTGTGAATACAACGCAACCCAAAGCAGACGTTATTATGAAAATCAGGTAGACTTTCATAATAACTTCTGCTTTGGGATTCATTTGATTAAGCCAGCTCTTAGCCATCTACCTGGTATTCCTGCTGATGCTAAACAGTGGGTTTCTAGGGAGTTTCTGTTGGGAGGGATTAAATTCAAAGGAGAAAAATTACTCAAGAATAAGCTGAGTTGAGCTATTTTAACTATTCAGTAATGCTTTTGAGATGCTTTGAGGAGCTGATCTTATTAAATGGGCTCTGCTGTAAGTAGTCTATCAGCTACAGAAGACATTCAATTTAACCTGAGGACGAGGCAGACAAAATAGCAAATCAACCCTATCCTCCCTGCATAAAAACATAAAGCACAAACATTACACTTGAACATGGACACACAAACAAACTGATGAGGCAGTTTTTGGAACAATGAAATCTCTTTGGCTTCACCACCAAAAACTCCCTCAGATTGGATGCCTGGCAGGCATTAATTTCTTCTCTCCCTCTCCGCCTCCTACCACTGTTTCTCTCACTCCGCCTTTCTTCTCCTCTCTGTATGCAGGTGTGCTCGCCCACAGAGCTGCACGCTGACTCCTGTCAGTAAGCGGACAGGGATGTATGATGAGCACAGATCCTCTCTGTTCCCTCTGCCCCATTCCACCCCACACCATCCAGAGGGCATCAAGGACCACTTCAAAGCCAACAAGAAGGAAAGAAGAAAAACAGCACGGCTGACGCAATATTCAAGAATTGTCTGACCAACAATGATCTTCAGTAACGGCAGACAAAGTCACAACACTGTCATAACAAGCAGATTTTGGGTTTTCTTGTTCAAGTAGAACTCGTTTCCCCCCAGGATAAGCCCTAGTTTAGGGTTGACTCTGCTCATGCATCATCGACACCTGTTGGTCTTACATTGTTAAGACTTTTACAAAGGATCTAATCCTTTAAGAACACATTCGAAGTCTGACTTTGTTACCCCCTTCCTAAAACAAAATATGCTTTCACACTGCTGCGCCACAGCAACTGCCAAAAAGGCAAGTGTCTAAAAGGTGGCTGTTGCCTACTCAATCCACGACTTTGATGACAGTGAGGTGCTTCAGTGAACGTCATAAAGGCTTTCTGGTGGAACCCCAGCGGTTAACTTACAGCTAGAAGTTCAGCTCGGTAAACTCTGAGCGGTAGAGCAAAATTTGTAAGTGTTAACGTGGGCGGCAAAAGCTTCATACCCCGATGCCGAGATTGAAACCACTTCCCCTCTGCCGCCTTCCCCTGACAGAAATGACTGCAGGCAGAGAGTTACGACACAGTGGTGTGAAGCCCTAAGATGACACCCTGTAAACTCCGGCCAATATTACTTTTCTCAGTTTACCGAAATGGAAGAGTGAACAAGATATCTATGGTGGCGGTGCTGGGGAAAGCGCAAAGACTGACTGCTGACCGGTCACAGATATCTACTTGTGATGCACAGAACAATCGCTTTAGGAGAACACAGAGGAGAATGCACTCACATAGGCATTCAGAAGGAGTGCCGTCAATTACAGTGTTGCATTTTGTTAAGCGGACACGTCGCTCCTTCTGTTTTCCCCCACTTCGATGGGTTCTGCAGGCTGGGTGGTCATGGAACAACAACCACATCAAAGCGCCCATGACAACACAGAACAAACAGCTTGACAAAAGCTGCATCAACCACGCATCTCCACTCTGCGTGACACACACTGATGTGTGAGTGCGTGCATGAAGTTTGTCCAATGTTTTCCCGTAGCACTTTCTGTAGATGAGAACACAGGGGATAAATTTAGTTCTGCTACCCAGGTTTGTTTCTTGGCCCACTCCAAGATCCGTTCAGGTAAAGGAAACTGTATCACACACAGTGCTACGTGGACATTTATTTCAAGTCATATTAGGTCTTCAAATGAAAGGAAAACAGTGCAAGAATATGGCCTATGATATGAAAACATCAATCTGTATTTTCTGAAGCACAATATGGAATTCAACCTTCACAACTCTAATCAACATAAAATAACTTACATCATCCATTTATCTGCAGCATCTTTTAAACAATTGAACATATTCCTATGCAAACACATACTGTATGAATAAAAGTCCAATGTCAATGCAGCGTTCAGTCCTGTGCAAACAAACGGTGTTAGACTTCAGCTTTCAGCAGCTGTAAGGAAACTATTCCTTCTGCGAGTGTTTCAAGTGCAAACTGTCCTTCAAACGAACACAAAAGCATTCAGAACAAGTAAATGTGAAGAACTTAAGACATTTTAAATACAAGATCTGTCTTTTTTAACCCTAACATATTGCCAAATGAAAAGTACTACTTCACTTCAGTACCACTCCAAATGCAATAACATGGAGAAACATAATAGCACTACAACATGGGAATATGTGGTGTAATTTTAATTATTTGGGAAAAGGTCTAACAGAAAGGCAAGATGCTGAAGCTCCAAATGGCTCGAGATGAGAAGGAGCATTATTCTCTATTTTGCAGTAGGTGCATTGTGCGAAATAAGGTAAATCAAACAGTAATTTAATTAAACTGTGGAGGCCTGCAGGTTATGGAGTGTACAGTGTAGGAAACACTGCCATCTACATTTTAGATGTAGAGATGTAAGCACCAGGCTTGGGTGTAATCAGCCGTTTGTGTTGACATGCTGCCATGTTTCAAAGTTATAGGAGTACAAGATTGCACTCTTTAGCCTTCAATAAAGAGCAAAGAGTTGGAACACAATGCCGGACGCCGTCAGAGGACAATGCTCTTAAAACCTCATTAGCGAACGCCTGCCAGAACTGGCAAAAAGCCTGTGGTAGAGCAAGGTGGGGCAGACGACCAGCTCAAGGTAATTCCAAATGAATAATAGCTATGTGGCCACATTTTACTCCAGCTTATGCAAACAGCAGGTTACGCCTAACCTCTCCCACCACCATGTAATTAAATGTAAAATTAAACAAACACTTAAACTGGCTCCAAACACCCCGTGAAGCTTATAATGTGCGGCTGAGCACTCAAATACAAATATTGCTCTCAATGCGCAGCAGAGGCAATTCATCAGGCTAACAAATTGGGCTACCTCACAGTGCCATTATCCTCCATCAAGACATCTGTGACTTGTGTGGCCTCCGGGCTGCTGACAAGCACCTCTTGTTAGGTGGTAATCTTGCCAAAACTTTGAGAATAGCCCCATCAAATTGGCTGAAAGGCAAATTTGGGGATAAAAACTAGGTCATCTCTATTCAGTGTAAATGAATCAACAAGTGTTTTTCACCTTTATACAGTATATTGTATATAACTTTAGAATAGCAGGTCTGAAAACAGGAGAAGATTCAACTAAGCAGTCACATGAATTGGCACAAAATGGCCAAAATCTTCTGATCCTAATATCAGTTATCTCATATCTTTATACATATTTGGCAATGCAGCTTCTACCGCTAATTCAGGGCTAGATTTTCGCTCAATTTTGCAAACCCAGCTGCCCCACAATGTAACATGATTCGGTCATGGAGGAGGCGGGTAGCTAATAAAGAGAAGGGGGCATCATGTTCACCCTAAAACCTAGAACACTTGACATTATTGTGCTCAGGAATCTTTAATTGGGCTGTGTTGAAGTAATCATGGTCATAGTTTTGCATTGATGGAAGCATTTGCGCCTGCCACAGGGAAACATTGCTTCTTCACCGCAGTGATACGAAATCAGCCCGCCCGTGTGTTGTTCATATTGCCCTACCACATGGTAAAGCTGTTCTTGTATAATGCTTATTTCCTGTTAACAATGTCTCTATGGTTCGCTCCAGCTTCCCTTCCATGTGCAAACAGCATATTGTTTTTATGGCTTCCATTGTGCTAGCCAGTGGTGTCACTGTGCCCGATGCTCTTTCCCATCTCACCTCATCTATACATGCCCCAGGTGCCCTGAAAACCATCGGTGGCTCTCCATCTCACACACCACGCAGCACACCTTGCATTCACAGAATCTCCTGCTGTTATGCCTGACACAAGTCCGCTGGGAGGCCCGGTCTGGGAAATAGTACTTAATCATCAGGGGCTTGACATCAAGTCTCCTTTCTGAGGGAAAAAGCAGCACTAAAAACAAGTTTTGCAAGGGAGAATTTAAAAAAAACTGAGCGTGTTTGCTTTCTCATGTCCTCAAGTGTTGCATTATCACTTGCATGCAAGGAGGCCTGGCCTTCAAGGCTGCAGTAGAGACAAAAGAGCCAGAGCCTTGGCACGGCTGTGAAATGGCTAATAAGTTGCTGTGGTAACTCCAATTTATTAAGCAAAGAATAATGTGAGCCTAGGAAACCAGCCTATAATACCCAAGGATGGCCACTCACTGCAACTTTTTCTGCTGCAGGTAACTGGACACCGTCTGAACGCTGAATATTTCATAAGCTGTTGGACAGTCAGTTGGGGGTTTAGGCAGAGATCACAGCTCCTGCCAAGTGTCTGGTAGGGAGATCAATCACAACTTATTCTCCATTTTCCCACACTACTGCACTAGCTAATGTGTTGCTGTGCCAGCAGCCGCTTCTGGTATGGCCCTAATCCACTCTGAGATAGACGTCATGTTTTTGTGTGTGAAAAAGGCAGAAGGGAAGAGAAAAAGAGAGGGAACACACACACAATAGCTGCTAGCTTGCTACTCCCTATAATTTTGCTGGCTTTCCAAAAAGAGCTGAGGTAGTAACATCTTGTGGGGAGATTTCATTTTCACAGCACTTAACAACCTTCAGCAGCAAAGACTGTATTATAAAAAGGGGTCAGAAAAACTACAACATCCTTTCTGAGGTGTTAACTGATATCAAAGTGTTATTTGAGATGGTGGAGGATTGTACAAGGCATCTGCGAAACTGCTGACATTTCAGGCGTTAAATCACACTTCTCTTGTTTCGGGATTAACAATCAAAAGCTGGATGTTTTCTTTGAGTCCTACATGAAGTAATGTCACAATCTCCAAAAATGGGCTGAAATTCTGCATCATGTCCCATCTGTGGTGGTGTTAGAGCTGCCAGTGTTGCAGGTTTCCAACCCAGATGATCAGCATATTACAAGAGCCAATGGAAGCGGTTGATACAATTTTCAATTCAACTTTACTGCAACCAAATTTTGCAGGGCACAAGAGGAGAAGCAAGTGATAGAGTGCGTGAGGCAAGCAGCAGGATCAGCTGAAAGAAAGAGCAGAAATAAGCCGATGTGTTCTGATAGTTTTAAAGCACATTAGGCAGTTTTCCAATGGCTCTTGGGCTGAATCTTCTATTAACCTGGTAAAGCCGCCGTAGTGAGTGTGCACACAGATGGCACACAAACAACAGGAGCAGATGGCTCAAATACTACAATTCCAACCGTCTCTTACCTTGAACTGAACATAACCTTTTTGACTTACCTTAACAACTTCAAGATCCATTTCTAATCCTGCAACAAACCGGATTACTGATTATGCATAGCCAACTGTCCATTGTAACCATTTTAGCACTACGACCATCTTCAGCCATCATATCCAGCACCAATGACTATGACTGCAACTTATTTTCTTTATAGATTTTTTACTTTAAAAAATTGGAAATGCAAATTACCAAACCCTTAAATGATCACGTTTATTCACTAAAGTTAGAGTTTAACTTTTCAGCACCAATTCTATTAGCCTGTCTGACCAATTCACATTACACAGTTTCCTCATTGTCATTTAAAAATGAGTGTTTCCACTAAAAGTTACATTCTCTTTGTCACAACTAGAGCCCGACTGATACTAGGCTTTAAAAAATAAAATCTGATAAATTGGCCAATATTTATTTAATTGTATTTATTTATCAGTTTGCTGTGTAGAGTTTGCCGTTTTACGTCCCAAAATTCAAATTCTACTTTTTGTTAGTGTTTGCAATGTGTCTGAATCATTTTGGTTATTGTAATTTTAGTGATGGTTTATATTTACAATTATTAGTGAGGTGAGATGTATTTTACCAGTGTTTTCTCCCCTGTGGTAAATTACACTGTAGGGTTAATTTCTTTGCAAGCTGCCACAGTAATGTTGGAGCACACTCTCCTGGTCAAAACAGCCCCTGAAATCTCCAAACTATGGTTGGGGTTATTTCATTAGCATATGCTAATGTCCACAGCCAAACATCACAACGGGCAGTGCTATCTTGAGGTTACTTCTATGAAGGTACTATAATTTTAACTGATCGAACTGTGATGATGAGCTCAAATTCTAAATTGATATATATAGGCATCTTGCTCCCTTTGTGCTCTTGCTGCCAACTGTATAATCCTATCTGTCTCTTCTCTGCCGCGCTGCCGGTCTAAGTGCTGAGTGCGAGTCATCCAAACTGATCAAATCATATGGGCAGAAAACCCACTACAGGAGCTATATCCCCCATAAGGAATAAAAGGATGTCTGTCATCTTATCAATTCTGATGTACTTTCACTAGAAATGAGTGCATTTGATTGACTGTAAAAATCAAAATAAAGATATTGGGCTCAGTGGTCTATGACTGTCAGCCACCGGCAATGGACAACAGCATCGTCCAACCCTAGTCCAAACACCCACCGCTTTCCTGGACTTAGCTACTAAAGGCCAACATCCTGTTTGACACACTGTGGGCATCCATCAAGACCTTGAACAAAGCTCCAGTCATGCGAAACAGCAGCAGTTCTGATACCGACTGGTCGAAGAGAGAGTAAGGATCTAACTGTGTCAGAGCTAAAGTGTAGGTCTGCAGCTATACCCTGGTATCCAGCTCATTATTTGCTTGACAGAGATGCTTCTTCTACCTTCACTCAGCTGTCAAAACGGACTCTGTTGCCTGACATAACCATGGTGGGAAAAAACTGACTTCTTCCAAGGAACACTCCCCTCTCGGGAAGTACACATATCTGCCTCACCATACAGCTTTCAGTCTAGTTACATTTTCCTTCTACTACCTCAATAAACTTGGCAGAGGATTTGTATAAAAGTCAACTCAGGAAGAAGGAACAAATGTTTCTCTTCTGAGGAGCACCAGAGGCAGTTTGGCAAATACTGGTACTGAAAAAAAGAGGATATTTTTGTACCAGCAGGCTGGAAAAGTTATGCCTCCACATGTCAAGTCTAGTAGGCATTTACAATATTCTTAGCAGGAACCATCTACTGTTTCTCACTGCCTTAAAAAGATTGAGCAATAATCTGCAGTATGCTGAAGAAAATGAAATGCATTTTAAAGTCAGAACACAACTTTAGAAATTAATTATTTTTCATGAAAGGAGAAGACAAACAAAATCTCACTTGAATGCAAACTAAAGCCTGTCTGCTCTTAAAATAATAAACAAATGTTATGAAGCCAAACTGAGCACAGCCAGATAACAGGAAAGTCATAGCAGGGACTCGCCTAAAAAATTATGTTTGCATATTACAGAATAAGCTTGACATTTTGGTGCTTGTAAATCCAATCTTCATTCCTCAAATTGCCAGCTTATTTAACATGATGGTTAGCTGCAGATAATTTGAAGCTCTGTGCAGTGGAAAATCAATAACAGCATCCAGACGACAACAGCACTAATAATGTGTGTCTAGGATTGACGGTCGCTTCCAATCAGTTTCCTATTCCTGCAGTTGTAAAATACATGTTTTCTTTTCTCACTGTCAAAAAAGGTGAGGACGTATTAATACGTAATGCAACATAATCACAAAAACCTGCCTCTAGTAATACACACTGATCTCATTCCTGACAGTCAACAGAAAATACAGAATACATCTATGAATAATGTCCCATTTAGTATTCTTGGCAAAAAGCGTACACACAGCAGGGGTCAGGTTTGTGTGTTAATCCATACAAAAATTCTAGTGTTATGGTTGCCATATAATCTGAAGAATTCCCAAGAGTGTCAACGATTGTAAGAATGTAGGGCAATGGCTCTCGGCAAGCTGATCAGGATTACACATTGGGTCAAAAGATGACTGCAGGGGGGGTTAATGTTGCATGATTTTTGAATAGTCAACAGATATATTTCTGGTGTAAATCTCTGTTTTGGAAAATGGATGTTCTAGAACCCAACCAATTTAATGGTCAACCAATATTATTAGCCAATCAAAGGCATATCCATGTATGCATTGTGTAAAATGCAGAAAACAATGCTTGGGGTAATAAATGATGTGTATTTTCTTATTTAAATTGTCAGCAATTGACAGACACTAAAACATACAGTTCTGATGTTTATTTAGATTTTTATTTTTTTAGTCTTCATTTTAACAATTTGTTGGCAACATAATATGCTGCATGTGTTATATATAATTATGTCAAATAATGTCAAATATTCTGTAATAAAGTTATTGTTTAAGAAGCAGGCTTGAGTATATTTACCTCGTCATATTGGTGGAAAAGTTTTCCCAAGTCCACATAGAAAATGGTTAATGTCATTCCAGCTCAAAAATCCTAATTAGCAATCTCTGAATTTTTCAACTCTAAAATCGGTCAGGCTCTAGTGTTTTCTTCTAAAATTATTATTTGCAGTCTCCAACACTGCTTCTGATAATTAAGTTGGGTTTTTTTCAAACAGTACTTTGTGGATGAAACCACCATTTTGTAAATTTAAGCCTGCAACAGAAGGTTTCATCCAAGCATTGCTTTATTTTTGGGGTCCCAGAGATTTTTTTTGAGAACAACAGATGTACACTACTCATAGCTGTAAGGGCTTTCAAATCTTGAAATATCAAAGAGCGCCTTTGCTTTCTCTTCTGTGACATGTTGCTAAAGAGAACTGTGCAGGTTTAACTGTGGAAACTGATGGCACTTTATAGCCTCATAGTGTGGAAAAAATGGCTCCCAATTTCACTGTGAAGTGCAGCAAAGAAATACCATAGGTAATATACCAACTGTGTGACCACCCAGGGTGTTAATCGGATATATGAAGGGTGTAAAGAAACAATTCTGCATCTAACCAGGGTATGACACTTGGGACTACTCATTAACACTGCTAGGGTCAGTTCTCGGTGCAAATTCCAGCCTCAAAAGCAGGATCAAGCTTGTCTGAACCATGTGGAACCTCTCACAACCCAAAGCCTTGGCCCTTGGCTATAAAATGCAATCAAGTTATCAACATAATTGAAGAGGCAAGTGTCACCCTGAACAAGATGGAGCACCTGTCCTTGAAAATTAATAAATGAATGCATCAGTCGTGCTGCCTGGTTTAACACCACAGAATAAACGACAGCAGTGGGGGGAATGCTCTCCAACCAGTCGGGCATTTGTGAGCCCATGTGACACTGTTACAAAGCGGAATAATCCTGCATTGTGATGACACACCAGACCAGATCAGTTGGCTTCCGGGTTATAAACGGTCTGCTGTTATGACGAGGCTGTAATTTGCGCAGAAAACCTGATACTCAAGTATGCATATTCTATTCTCGCTCAGCAAGTTGTATTAAACTCTAAGAGGAACGATTCAAACAGTAAAACGGCCTCATTGAATCATATCGACTATTACTAAAGCGATGTCACCATATAAGCATTATAAACGACCATATCAACTTCACCCTTTCACTCAAAACTCAACCGAGTTTTCAATGAATTAAAACACACCCTGATCACATAGAAATCATGCACATCTTCCCACACGTTTCCCCCACAACCCAAACAAAGTTGCAACTGCAGCTGAAAGCCTGCTCATGCGGCTCACTGCAGCTATTATTTTCCCGTTATTGTTAGGTGAATGCTAACTAAACAACATGAGAGCGGTCAAACCAGACCAGCTAGCTGCGTGACACTCGGTTCTTCAAATTTAAATGTCAAGGTCCTTCAGAGACTACACATAAGGCCACGAACCTAGTTTTCCCCACGACACCAGAAAAAACCGTTGGTCAATATGGGAAACAATCTTAAATGTGAGCAGCTAATGTTAACACAGCATATAAGTAGTTTAACGCTAAAGCTGCCTTATAAACACTCGCTGCTGACTTTTAAAGAGTAAAATAACACAGTAAAATGTATTTTTAAAATGTATGTACAATTCCCAGGGGCAATTTGGGCATCAATCTCTGCATTTCATTGTCGCTACAAGCACCCGTTTCCAGGAAATCGAGCTGACAGGCGTTAGCTAGCGTTAGCTTACCATGGATCAAACTCGTGGATGATGCTCTCGAACCGGATCACGGCGAAAAGTCTGGAGCTGAATCCGGCCAGGCAGGCCAGGAAAAGAATGCTAAACGAGAGTAAAGACTGCCACCCTGCCGGTTGTGTCAGTCCACCAGACAGGCCTCCCTTGCCCCCTCCTCCACCCGCGGCGCCGGGTCGGCTGTTCCCGTGCACCGAGCCCCCGGCATTGGTGGACGCTTTGTGCTTGCCGTCGCTGGCTGCGTGGTGTTCCGCCATTTCTGCGTGCGGTGTAGGTTGGATTTGCTATAGAGCGTCCCTCCTGCCACGCTCCCGAGTCTCCCTCCACTCCGAGCTGTCGTAAACTCCGTTAGTTTGTGCCCGGTCTCCTTCGGTACGCTATCTCCGGAGTCCCCCGGGTATATCTATATTTTAATTTAGTATCGCTACTCCGAGAAACAGCCGTTACATCCCGAAACGCATACTCATGCGCCACATACCCAGCCTGCAACAGTCAATTCGCTTCCCGATTGAACGCCGGTGGAAAGAGGCGGGAGATTTGCGATAGGCGGGGCGTTAGAAAGCCCTCACAGCCAATCACAAATCGACAAGTACGAGAGGGTGGAGGTTTTACGTCTGTAAGCCAATCAGAGCACGACGCCGGCTAGATGGACATATAAATGCACCAATGGAAGCACACTAAATCATGGTTGCCACTGATTGAAATAAGGATTATCCCCTGTTATATATGAATATTGAGTCATTCTGTTGCCCGCTATAAATACAGCCCTTATTACTCAGCTTTAAGTTGGCTTTATAGAGTTAAATTGGGTACTTTTAATAGAGAATAACAAAGATAAGATAAAGTGCACATAGCCCAAAATCTAGAAGGGGGTTTGTTTCTTTACAGCTAAAAGCTATAGGCAGGTGTGTGAAGATAAATGTTCTCTGTGAGTGCAATATTTCTGTTGCCCTTGGATGTTCTGGACTGGGTGGTGGAGTGGTAATAAAGATTGATGTGTCTCATCATTATTATGTCCCCCAGCAAAGACAAGAACACAGCATTCATCATTCTCTTAAACTCAGGATGTACTTTCACAACTTCCCCCGAAGCCTTGAAAGCCTATATTGGAATAAGACAGCCTTTTTTTCTTGAACATTTCAAATAAATGCTCAAGTTTTTGATTGATAGTATACATTCATTTTGTGCTTGCACTGTTTCATATAACAATGAGACAGAGGCAGGAAGTGTTATTGATTTATCTGAGATGCGATTCAGTCCCAAAGGGAGAAAAACAACAGTCCAACAGGCCTCTTCTGTGTAATATCATAGATAGAAACAACTTTCTTCTGAAGTCAGAGTGGACAAAAAACTCCTTTTCTCATCTCCTGCAACATTTGTTGCATATAATGCTGTTTTATGTGAATCTATGCCACTGTGCAGTGCTTTATCTTCCACAGAGGTTACCCGGGAAGCATTGTGTTACCAGAGGAACCTTGTTTCTGAACAAGTAATGTAATTTAATCACTGACCTCCATAATCATACATTCAAATTATGAATTTATTGTGTTTATGTATTGCACCTAATTTTGCTTTGGGTAATTTATGGGAATCTTTAAACAGATGCTGCAGACTCAATCAATAACTACTTAACAGAGGATATTGGTTTTAAAGGGAATGGATGCTTTTCTGTTTACAATATAAAACAAGTTGTTAATTATGTCCACTTTTAGTACCTTTGATTTGGGAATAGCCCATTTGCAAGCTTGAAAATTTCACAAGTTGTTCCAAAGTCCCATCCTTACTTTGCATCAGCAGTGTTTACAGCTACCCTGTCAGCCATAAGATCTTGATTTAAAAATGTAAATGAAATATTCATGTAGAAGAATTGGGCTGAAGTTTTGAGCCGGCTTAGCACGGCTGTGCGTTGAGGCTATCTTCTGAAGAGACGAGGAGGAGATAAGAGGGAGATGAGAATACAGCATTGGAGAGACGGGGAAGATGGAAGACTGATAATAAAGGGGAGTAAAGGGATGATTATGGAAATTGATGGGGGTCATCATGGAGAGTAGATGGAGTGGCAGAAGTGGATACGAGTTTTGAGTTCATGAAGAGATCACAGGGACCAAAGCTAAGCATCACAGTCAGTTTTTGCAGGAACGTGTTGCAGCCCAAAGTCCGAGCCAAAAAGAATTCATGCACACCCACACACACGGGCAACCGAATTTGTAAAGAAACAATGCATGCAAACACATGCAATCCTACACACTGATGAATACATCTTTATGTAACACACACAGCAATGCGTTCAATGCACACAAGGTTCCTCGATCATTCATTAAGGCCTGCTTATGCCATGATGAGCACTCTACCCCTTCACCCTTTCCCCTCTACCTCCACATTCTGAATGGGTGACCTTTGAAACAAATAGAAATGCAGGCTGTGATTGCTTCAATCGCATCTATTGTCAAAAGGCCAAGCCCAGATGAAAGCCAGCCAAAATGAGTGCTGTTGCCAGGCAGGGCAGCTTTGCTTTCCCTCCGTCTCCAGAGGCAGTCTTGAATGTTTCTCTTTGCTTTGTCTTTATTCTCTGTTTTTTCTTCATAGAACATTACAGACTCGCAGAGTTTATGCTTGGCATTCTTAGGTGTATACACTTCTTTACTTTGCCAAAGGCCAATTGTGCAAAAAAGCTTAAGATGCCTCGCATGAAACACTCTTTGCACCTCTGTCATCTCTCTCTCTCTCTGCTGTGACTGTATGTGTGAGAGAGTTAGAAAGTGGAAGAGAAAAAGAGGTGTCACAACTGGTCAAGAAGATTATAATTAATATGCCCATGATATAACATGTTTTGCCTAAGATGATGTCATTTAAAATGGTGGAACCAACAAGCAAATCTTGGAAGCTACAGACAGCTACAACATCATCTAGGTGCAGTATTTTCTGGCTTTAGTAATTTGTCTCAAGATGCATAATAATCTGAGATCTTTCAGTCAATTGTGCACAGTGTTATGTAAGCATGTGGTACAAAGCAAAGAATCCTCCGTGAATATGCAGTCTCAGATGAAAGCAAAGTTGCTGTATACTTTTTAAAGGAAGCCTCCCATATAATACAGATGGTACTCAAAGTGCTCTGTGGGAAGAAATCTGATGTTCTAATTTGTTTTTAAGGCACAGGCTGCGGTGTGAGAAGCAGGCACGTCATGTTCTCCAATTCCTGACACTCAGCGGTGGAAGCTGTGCAATGGAAGCAGGGGGAAAAAAATCACAAATGAGAATTATAGATCCGTGTTTTATCTATACCCACTTTTTCCTATTGAGGGCCATTAGTGGGGGCGGGAGCATTTCCCAGCATGCAATGGGTGGAAGGCAGGAAAACACTACATTGATTGCCAATCCATCACAGGAATAATACGCAGAGTCCTACACACACCTATGTAGTCTGGTATTAACAAGCTTCCTGTCTTACAAAATAAAAAATAAAAAGAGCCTTTATTGTTTTTTGTTTTTTTTGCATTGTTGTTAAGTTCTTATTGTCCCCTGCCTCTCTTGGCATTGTTCCTCTCTAATTACCTAGTGCATCATTTACAAGTGAAATCTAACAAGGAGGAAATCCATTTGGTATATTCCATCAAAAAGCACGGCATAAACAGGATGTTCGCTCATTGTGATCGCAGCAAGCTTTAAAGACTCCACAGAGTGTGTCTGTGTGATCCAGTGTAACAGAATGATTAGCCAGTGCCTGGGGATCGCCACTGCGCACACCGATCTGCACCGCAGTCATTAACAGAAATGAGAGCACTTAAAGAAAAGCACTTAGCATCCCAATGAGGTGCTGCGTCCAACTGTTATGAACTATTTATTTACCTGTAGCCGACAGAGAGTTAGACAGTCTGTTTTAATACTCTCTAAGAAGCTGTGCAGCATCATAATAATTGTCAAGGTCATGTGTCATTAAAATAATTCCTTATTTCCTTTTTTTAAAACGATGTATTCAGGTTTTAAGAGGTTTCTATGACAACACAGTTTAATGGAATCTTGAGTGCGAGTCTTGTGATGAGTCAGACAATGAAAAACAACAGAAACAAGAGTAATGACCTGAGTTAACTTCTGCTGGGGCTGGGCGGTAAGTAAAGTTGGACAACATGTTGAAAGTCTTTTCATATCTCAATAAAGACATATATCATCATATACATACATATTCTCATGAACAGGTTTGTATCATTTCTTATAATAACTTTTACTGTGCATGTGAGTGCTGTGCTCAACAAGTTGCAGACATTGATAACACATGACGATGGCTGCTTTAATCAAATTGTTCATGTTGTGAAACAGTTTGGTTCTTTTCCTTTAAGGATAGGAAAAAAATAACAGTGTTAGGCCTAATAAACACGACATAACTTCCAATAATGAGACAAAAAAATTGGTCTCCTGATGGAAAGTCCTCGGATTTTTCAGCTCATCCACCTCCCATCAGGCCCACCTGATCGGTGACCTACATGGCTTTTAACATGATGTTCGTTGCTTTGTTAGAGAACAAAATTTAGTGGGAAACCTACAATTTTCAGCGCATCACCTTTCTTAGGAATATTCTGCAATATTGCATGTTTTCTGGTAATTAAAAAATGAAATCTTTGTATACTCTATGCTCCAGGACTTAGTAAAACAATGCCTCTATGGTTCGTTCCAGCATTGCTCCATCGTGCAAGGATTAGAACATAAAGAGTTGTCGAGATTTCTTTACTTACTTATTAAGTTTTCCCATAATGCAGTTCTGCCACTCTTTGTTTAACATCACAATGAATGAAACAATGAAACAATATAAAAATATACGTACAAAAGACATTTTTTAATAAAGTTTTGATGACATACATTATCAAATTGCATATTTTTTTAAACAGGCTTTTAATCACAGAAATTATGCCATCAAATTGTACAATAAGGAAAGACAACTTTTGACTGAGGACAGCTCTCGAAAACATATCAGCATAGAAAATTGCCTGTAAAAATTCACAGTTCAACATATTCATCAAGATTGATTCTGATCTGCAATACATACAAAATGTTTTTTTATTGTTTTGATATGTATCATCATATCTCCCTACCCTGAGTCTCCTACTTGATGATTCAGGGTCTGTGCACAGGGTTACCTGTGTGGCCTGATCAGTGACACACCATTTCACACTGAGCATGCCTCATTTCTCCAGCAGTCAATGGGGCACACAGAGGCAGTTAATGTGAACATGACCGCTCAGACCCTGACTACATGTGGATGATACTCTGCAAACCGCACAACATCCTAATCTTGACTTTGATGGAAAGTGTGCTGGCACGGGATCAGCCATTGGTTTCACCTTGTATGATCAGACTGTTAATCTTCATAATGTCACGGGTGATCCGCTGATTATCTATAGTGCTGCACTTCTTAGCTATCCATATGCATCATGCACAGTCAAGCTCAGACTCCTTCTGTAAAGAAATTGCTTGTTGTAAGAATATGAAATAGTGTGATAAGTTCCTATATTTTGAAACAGAATATGGCGTGATCTATCATCCTGGAGATCAGAGAGCTTTTGCTCAATTTATAAGGCTGCATCTGCCTCAGGATGCTATTGCATTCATTGCATTCATCTGTCATTTTCCAAAGCATATGAAAAGTTATTTCTCCCTAAGAGGCTGTAAGCTGCAGAGACAATGACAGTTTCGATTGGAAATCTCTTTTCATTTTTATTTGATTGCAAAAATACTTTCATCTACCACATCTCCAAGAAGGGAACAAAGCAATCAACGCCATAATCTCGTCCATGAAAGCTTCAATGTTTTTTGAGAATTGAAATAAGAAATGAATGAGAATGTAAGAATGTATTCCAAAAAAAGTGACATCCTTGCATCCTTATTTCACCCGAAATCATAATTTCAAACAATAACACACAGAATCTATCGTTCTGATTTTTAATCAGGCTTTTAATCACAATAATTATGCCATGAAATTATACAATAATTATGCAATTACGGAAGGGAAAAAAAAGACTCATCTCGCATCTAAGCGCATAAAGCGAGCCTTAAACATAAATAAGGAAAGAAAACCTTTGTGTGAGAACAGTTCTCAAAAACATATCAGCATAGAAAATTGCCTGTAAACATTCACAGTTCAACACATTCATCAAGATTGATTCTGACCTGTCGACACAGCTGAAAGTGCCTGCAGTGATGCTTCAAATCCTATTGGCATGCTGTTAAAAAAGTTTTTAAGAAAGTTTCAATTGATAGAGTGAGAGATGAAGAGAGATGGGGGAAAAATAAAGTGGAGTGTGGTACTAACCTGAGCTCAACACAGATATCAACTGTCTGCAGGCAGAATGTCAGATTCTGAAATGTTGGCATGCATTTCTACCTCTTCAGAATAACAGCTGCCTTATCCACATTTCCCTCGCTTTGGTTTGGTTACAGCCTCTGCATGATGCCTTTTAAAGGGGCTCGCCATTGAGAAATGAGAAATGTAGTGTGTGGAAAACAGTTGAACTTGGTCTGACATTATCCCCACAGGAGAGAAAAAAATATGACTCACGTGTTGAAAATTGAAGCAAGCCTCCCAATTTCCCAGCAGCCTCGGCTTGACAAATGACCCTCCTTTCACTTTCCTGAGTAGCCAACATGGGCTGTCTCAATTCAGAAGACAACAGATTTATGTGATATTGCTTCAATGACAGCCCTGAAACCTCTGCGGTGACATTACGGCAGCAGCATCCAAAACAAGATGAGTGGACACGAGAGCCGCCTCACTGACATTTATTCTGCTGTGATCACAAAGTTTGTCTCGACAGTTCTTTGAAAGTTCACAAAAGATACCTGTCATATATGTTTCTCACAAACTATGGACACTTTCAACTGAATTCCAACAAAGCTTCTTGCCTCACTCACAGACTTTTTTGCTATATGACAACCAAATTAATGCTATACTTTCTTTTTTACTGCCCTTTTTCGTATAATATTCAGATACATTATGCCAACACTGGTCTATTTTCTTACCAAAGAGCACTCTGTAAAGATGGTTCAATACCAAGTGGCCCCTCGGTCAGGAATGCATCTCTGTGCTCAGCCCCGTGTCCAATCGATTCTCCTCTTGGATGCCCTCGATCGGTCATCTGACAGAACAAAATTCACGCCTCCAAAATAAAGTTAAACGTAGCAGGAATCTAAGATTCATATAGGAGAAATAGGATGATGTGGAAGCCTGTGGTTACATCATATAAACTACTTATTTATTGAATTGCCAGAAAACATGCTGTATTAAGATATGAAATGACCAATTTTGGGACAGAAGATTTTGGCCTTAACTCTATGCAAGAAAGTGTGATCATTTCCCCAAAATGTTTGTCTCTTCCTTTAAAGATGCAATGTGAAATACCTGGTCACATGCTCCAAACTATAAGTGGACGGCATTTCACCTCCTCCCACATAAAGATAGAATAAAATATATATTTTTCAACCTCTTTCCATGAAATGATTGTTACAATGTGGTTTATTATTGACAGATAAAGTGTATCTTCTCATAAACGTTATTAATCAATCTCTTCCAGACATATCGCAATAAAAATGAAACCACAATTAACAGAGGATTGTGTCTGAAAACAAAATTATTCCAACTTTATGGGCGCCCATGTATCAACACAATTTGGAATGTTTTTTTTGGCACGCGGTGTATGTTGTCTTAGCTGCACTAAAGACACGCTCCACTACAGAGCAAACACTTTACTTACCAGTCTAGGACAAATGTTGATCATCTCTTTACTGACAAAGGACTGTTTGCAGCGGTGGAAAGCCACGGCAATGTTTATTCTTCTTTGTACAGCATAATTTATCTCCCACCAGACATGGTTTACAGACAGGACAGGCTTGTTATGGACCGGAGCTTGCGGTTAGCATGCTCATTTCAGTGGTTATCTCTGCAACACAATAGAAAGACCTGTTACTTCTTCACATTCAGTTGAAAATGTTAGTTCAGTTCTGAACGTTGTGAATCTTATATTCTGGCACAGGTGTAAATAATAAAACAAGTGTAAGTTTCGCAATGGCTTCATCTAAGTGGTTGTAGTGGGAATATTTTTTTGTGTTTTTTTTCCGCCTAGTCTCACCCTCCTCTGCTATGACTGGCCGTTACTCAAGTATGGCGGGATTAGCAAGCTAGCTATCTAGTCAGTCGCTAAATATTTAGCTATTTAGCTAGCTAGCTAACTAGCCAATTACTAAATTAGTATAATTTAACAACTAAATGTTTCAACCTCACACTCTTGCCACATGATTTGCGAAGCACAGCAACAATTTTGTTAGGATCACTTTCTGTTACCATTGTAATATTAAAGCATTGTATACTAACTAGCTAACACCTGGCTAGTTAGCATGCTAATTCTTTTATGATTTCATGCCACATTGGTGACAGAAAATAAGCCAAAAAAAGTCGACCGGTGGCAGTGCTGGGCCTTCATTAGGAGACTTACATTAATTAGAGAGGACAGCATCTCAGAAAAAGAATTAGTAAGCTAGCTAGTAAACTAGCCAGCTGCTAAATTAGTAAAGTTTAACTTCATGCTTCATTTACACACTCCACAGCAGAGGAAAACACTTTGCAGTTGCCAGAAAATCTGCTAATTACAGCACTGTAGTAGTAGCAAGTGATTGTAGGGCGGGACTACGGGTGGGAGGAAAACATTTCTGTACATTAGTTAATAATGAGCTGTCTATAAAGTCCAGAGAGGTTTTTAACACTGCTGAAGCAGAGATGGCGGGAGATTAACATCATCACATCAAGCTCGCAGCAGTCTATCATGAACATTAAGTGGAACAGGACAGCAATCAGTAAATACACAAATTAATATGGAACACAGATTAAAGGATATACTGCGCCAAATTAGTCCCAAATCATCATCACACCCTGCACGCAACTAGGCGATGATTGATGTGGGGAATTAAGTGGAATGGCATCGCCCTTGTTGGCTCAAATGATCAAATCATTCCTGCTTGTTGTTGGAGGGGAAAACCGTAATAAAACTGCCAAGAACTGGTCTTGTTAAATGTAAGCAAACAACTCTCTGAATGTATCCTCCCAAGACAAACACCGTCAAATCAAACATACTGCCATTTGTGACACAGCTGTGTTTGTCCTTGATAGAATGCCTTTTAGTTATTTATTTATTTATTATTTTATTTTATTAAGCACTCTTCAGGGGTTCACTAGCTGAGAGCATAAAAGCTCATTCAGGCATACGGAAATTAGAGTAATATCAGAAGCATCAAGTCCACTGCCATCAGACAAAAATGTCTGAGAGGACAGCAGGGGTAATGGCTCCTAATTCACCAGCAGTCTCATCTCTTCGTCTCTGGGCCTGAGCTGCCTGCTGCTCTTATCTTAACAGGCGCATCATCCCCTGGACAATTGCTGCATCATGCAATTGTGGCTCAGGGCCTTAAAGTTTCTCCAACATGACTCCTTCTGCTGCAACTTATGCCAATTGCAAAGCTGCACAAGCCAAAATTGCTGCTCTGTAATCTGTCAAGTATACAACTCAATCATCTCAATCATATGAGTATTTGGAATAAAAAATAAAACATCTATAAACGACTGGGATGGTGGAGGAAATGGTCTCTGACTGGACCTGGAGAGCAGAGAGAGGAGGGAGAATTTGTCTTACTTGTCATCTCCTTACTGGAGTTCAAAATATTGTTTATAGCTTGCGCCCCAACCAACGCACTCCTCAGCAACTTTGATTGATGCATGAGGCGTTACCATGGCAACCGTGGCAAGTGGGAATTATAAGTGACTTTGGCAGGAGAGTATCTCCTGGATTATTAAGACCACCTAAGGGTTGTGTGTGAGCGTTTGCCTCTTTGTATATATACGTGTAAGCAGTGATGAGCTGTTCTTGGCTAAACGCTCACTGCCTGCTGTCGCCTCCCACTCGAAGGGTTAATCGGGTTAAGAAGTATCATGATTGAGCAGCTGGCAAGAATACATATGATGCCGCAGGTGTGGAGTCAAAACCAGGACTTATGGAGAGGCTGTAGACTGGTGTCTTGAGCCTATACTCTGTGATACGTTGTGACAGGCGAGTGATGGAAAGTGCTGGTAGAAATAAATAGAGAGAGAGAGAGAGAGTCAACAGAGTGAGAGAATCACATGGAGAAAAATTTGTGAAGTTATGCTTGCCAGCAGCAGGGGTTTAAATGCAATTAGGTCCCACCAAGATACAAAATGACTCCAGTGTTTGGTGACTGGTTAGTGCCACTGAGTGTGGCTCTTCGTAATGGAAAGACCTGTCACATCTTGAGCTCAGCCCCTTCATTTTCACAGTGCACTGCTTCCATTTTTTACCCTCAAAGCACAAACGTTAGCTCCTACACTTCAGCACTCAGTTGGCTCCAGAAGGCACAAATGATGTCTTTGTATGCAGCATCCAGTAGAACCACTACGCCCTCTACTGGTCAAAAGCAAAAATGCAAGTGTTAGTTACCACAGAGGCAAAATGCTATTAAGAATCAAGTAAATAAGTGTGCACAAGCTCCCATGTTGCCTTAATTAAAACACAAACTTGGATATCACAGACAGGATGATTTGAGCTAAAGAAGAATGTAAAGTAAAAAAAAAACGACAACAACTAAATGACACAAATATTATTTGTTCTCCTTACTATGACCTCTACTGCTGAACCTAAAACTGAGTGAATTAATTTGCAAGGTACTGCAGTTTAAACTGGCATAACAGGATTAAACATAACAGGATTATTGGTGACTGACTCTATGTGCTACATGATTTGTGTTTAATTGCTTTACACTTGTCCCACACTGTTAACCAAACTGCACCTGACTGTGTAGACCTGTTCTCTAGGATCCTTGCACCATGGCTCCTGCAGTACAAATGTATTTGGATTTTGCTCTAAAAAGAATTAAATCTCTTACTAACGCTAACAAATGTTATATCAGCTTCAGGAGGCATTTTCTCTTTCTTGAATATGCATCTCCCTTTCGAGAACTTGACTCCTTTGTTGCAGTAAAATTGACATCACATTGTTTGATTTTGAAAAATGAAGAGAAATGTTACTTTTGTTACTTTTGACACCCCTGTGGTAATCCATTTATAATGTAGAATTATAAATCATTCATCATCAGCATGTATATCCCGCGGCGGTGTCCAATTTATCTGTAGTGCAGCCCACACCAAGCGTGCCTGTAGCATAGTTTATGTAAATAGAGCATGTAAATGTAGGAAGGGCAACGGAAATCTCCCTGTGAGACGACAACTCAGCCCACTGCAGCTGATAAATCACTTTCGTACTGTTCCCAGGTGCATTTTTTTTAACAGTTCATGCATTTTTATTGGTGCTTCTTCTCAACTGCAGCACAGGTTAATGCTTTTTCAATGACATAACAGAATGAGTGTTGGAGGGAGAAATTATCACGTAGCACATGAATTGATGAATGACAGTAAAATCAGATGCACAATCTTAATTCCAAAAAAAGTTGTCTAGAACAAATAAATCAGAATGTTATAATTTGTGAATCCTTTGTAGAATAAATTAAATTGAAAACTGCACAAAGATGTATTTAATGTTCAAACTAAGCTTTTATTTTTGTAAATATACACTTTGAATTTGATTATTAATGTTTTTTACGCATTGTCCCAATTTTTTGGAATCAGGGTTTTATCTAAAAAATACGGAAATGACCACTTAAAAATACATACTATCACATTCTAATCCCACTATAAGCACTGATTTATAAGTCTATATTGGCCTATCACAGACATTTTGTTATTTATTGGTATAAGCCTATATGTTTTTCAGCATGTGCCAATATGACATTTGTTTACAGAACATATAATGCAGAAAATGATTCTTGAGGTGACTTGGAAATGGCGTTAGCTATTTATATTATTGTTTATTATTTGTTTAAATAGTCAGCAAATAAAATAAATAGTTAGCACAAACACTGGTGTTTATAACGTTTTTAAATACGTTTTATTTATTCTTTATTTAAATCGTCACTGAACACAAATACTGATGTTTATTTAGTTAATTATTTAATTAGTATTTTTTTTTAATTGACTGATATTGACGATACAATACTGATGTTTATTTTATTAATTTGATGTATTATTTTAAATTTCTAGAATTGGTTGACAATGTTTGTAATATATTGTATGAATAAGATAAAAAAATGTAAAATGTAAAAAAAATTAAAATAATGTTAACAATTATTTTAAAAAGTTTTTTGTTTAAGAAAGCAACCTTTGCATAATATTGGTGCATAGTCCACATAGGAAATGTCTATTTTAATTCCATAGTGCAGCATTATTGGTAACAGGTGAATTTTTCCCTCTAAAATCAGTATTGGTCTTGAAAATTGGTTGGGCTCTAATTTATAGTTTAGTCTAAGTAGTCAGCTTTTTCCTACTGGATTCTTTTTTAAACAGAATTTTAAAATAGATTCTGGGAGTCAGTGGATGAATTAAAAGCAGCTGCCTGCGAGACACAGACAGACGGGTAGAAACAGAGGGAAACAGACAGGTAGGCAGAGCGCCACAGACAGACACATACTCCATTCTGAGTCAGCTGTGGGCTCCGGATCAAAGGTCTGTCAGCGTCAGTCAGTGCAGACACACGCAATGCCAAAACACTGCGTGAACCTACTGAACCTTTTCACCTGAATCTCATCCAGCTCAAATGCACACATTGTGAAAACGTTAGGCACAGTCTGTCAATCAATAGTGCCACCATTAAGATGTGTGACAATGCAGTCTGAGAGATGTGTCACATTTCTGGAAAACAACCCAAAAAGCGTTTCGGAGGCCTCATTCATGTAATCATGAATGAAGGATGAAGTAGTTTTCAGTGCATGAATGAGTGAATGCCAAAATGAGCATGCTCATCTTGTGTTTATACTGCAGTATGCATGATGGAATATGCAGGTTTACATGCTCAAATGATGCATTTGAGCATGTATGCATGAGTCACACCAATATGATTTTAGTTTGTGTGGCAGGACCAGAGCACAAACTCTCTGCTCCAACTGTCACAATCATGATTTTAGTGAGCTTGTCATCCTGCAGGAGCTGATAAATCAAATCCCTCCATAATAAAAACACATTTTCAGTGCATTAGGCGTATTAAAACTTTTATAATTGCAATGCATTTTTTAATTATTGTTTAAAAGAAATTCTTCATCGAGGGAGAAGACAAAAGAAGACATCTCTCCACTAATAACTTGTGAGCCTATGGGAGGCTGGGAACCCCTGGACTAAACTCCTTAACTGCATTTAAAGTATTCAAAACTAATTATACCTTGTTTAATTACAAGTTTTTACACAGCAGCTGCTGACGCTTACCCACAGATGCATTAGATTAAACAATCTAATAAAGCATTTATATTAATATATCACTCACACGTTAATTTACAGCTAAGTAAGATTTATAATTGAGGACTTTTGAGAATATTTGCAAGGTTGTATTGGTACTTTTACTAAAGGAAACGAATACTTTCTCCACCACTGTCAACTAATCATGTATGCTGGAGACTCCAGGGCTGGAAAATGAAGCCAAGTGCCAAAAACTGCAGTTCTTTGAATGACCACTTGGGGCTGACTCCAAAAACAAGTCAATCCCCATTGACCCCCATGTTAAAATGTCCAACTTTACAGAACAAATAACATGTCATGACAACTGTCAGGGGGGTGAATTTTCATAATTTTTAAAAACTCATCAGTTTGAATTCTATCGAGGCTTAAAGTTATACATATAGTAAAGGTTTGGTCGCTTTGAGTGACAGGAGGCTGCCGTCACAAGTGGTGGGTTTCAGCTACTAGGTTACATTTGGCCCACCTCAGCTCATCATTGCTCTGCATTTTTGCCCATTTTTGGATTACCTGGGAGTTAGGAGAAGTCAGGCACTTCCAAGGGGGTGACGGCTGGAGCTTAAACACTTTGAGCTTCACTTTGGCTCATCAGAGACAATATTTTATACAGTCAATGCTGCCCACACTGTTATATGCTGGAGGGACTTAACCATAGGGTCTGGTGAATCAAAACAACAAGCTAGAAGCTGCACAGACCTGTTGGTTATCAGAAGAATCAGCAGGATGAACATAAACAGGGAGTCATTTGATTCAATGTTTGAAATATCACCAAATATTACACAATACTGTCGGGCAAAGTGCCGCTGCCAGTGCCCATCGCTGTTGGCTGACAGTCATCGACCGCCGAGCCCAACATAATGATTTAAAAGTACTTCCACATTCCAATGAAATTCGTTGCGTGCTTTGCGGTTACAATTGTGATTCATCAGTGATGCACAGATTGATTCTGCGAGTGCAGCTGAAGTGTCCCAGCTGGTGGGACACTGGGGCTGTCAGTATTTACCAAAATCAAGTTCAAAAGATTCCCAAGTAAAAGAGAATTTCAAACTAATTCAAACTTTGAAGTTATCAGAATAATTTTCATATAAAAGCTCATGTCTTTCCGTAGCATCACAGCAATCCAAAACAATTATTGTCATTGGTAATTGCATGTTGCCTTTGGACAGAGAAACACAATATCATCATCCATCATAATAATGCCAGTTCTGTAGAGACTGCCTGGCCCTTTTACATAATGGAGCTTTAAGTACAGCATTTATGAGGAATCTTGGATGGTAATGTGCTTTTTTTTGTTGTGAAATAATTCATTTTGGGCCGTAAAGGTGTTCAGATTTTCAATGAAAGTGGTTCACAGTGTAAAATTAACAGCCCCTGCCAATGATCTGATCTAACAGCCTGAGAAGGATGAACATAAGTTGCACCAAAGGTCAAAGTATAAAGCAGTTTGATAGTGATAAAAACACCAGAATTGACACACTGAGATCTGTAACACTTTTAATTATGGCTTTAAAGTTTAATACAAAAAATGACTTTGATATAAATCTTTTCTGACCACTGGATCAGAATTCCCTTTTCTGTAACAAAATGTCTAGATGAGCTTTTATAGCATATACATAGGCAGCGAGCTGGAACGTCCTGTTTAGTCCTTTACAGTTATCTCTATTCCCTTTATTCTCTTGGTCTGATTAAACAGACCGAGATCAGAGTCCTCTGAGTAACACACACACACAGACACACAGACACACACACACACACACAGACACACACAGACACACACACACACACACACACACACACACACACACACACACACACACACACACACACACACACACACACACACACACACTCTGTTTCCTTTTTACCTTTCAGGCTGAATTTGCTGTCTTTATTTCACAATTCATAGTCCTTGAGATATGGTATCAGCTTTCCCTGCAGATTACTGCCTTGGATGGGTTTTCTATTTCTTTGCTGTGGGTAATTTCCATTTCACGCCACAAGAAATTATACCTGCACCTTGAATCCAGTCCTGCAGACATCGATCCAAGGCCACGGAGGAAAAAAATCTTAAAGTATGCAGTCAAATACGCTATACAGGGGATATTAGCGTTATTAAATGTCTTAATATATTACATTGCTCCCCTTTACCCTCTTTTCTATATACACATGCTATCTCTTTATTTCCTATACCTGAAATGTATTGTCAAAAAAAATTATACATATCACTTGGTGTGCATAGATAATGATAAAGTGCAAATAGTATTTGGTTAAAAAAAGCTTTATAACGCAATTTCCCTGTTTGCTTATGACTTGGTCCAGTCTTTAAAGCATGTAGAAAGAAAATCAAGTCGGTCATTGGTGTTTATTGTATGGTTGGTCCTGATGTGTCCATCTGTGGTATCAGTTCATCTAAATGTTTTTCCAGTTTGCTCCTGTGTCAGTACATATTTCTGATAGCAAACAACATCCACTGGAGTTTCTTTGTCTCCCAGCTGCTTGGTTGTAGTTCCTCTTCCACCCTGGTGGGGGCAGTGTTTCTGTTGAGCTCTACTTCTCATCCACCATTAGGATTTCCTCGGGGATCTTCTCCTCTGAGTCGGAGCGATCTGACAGCTTGTCCAGGTACTCCATGTCGTCGAAGCGCTCAGCAACACACTGGGCTGTCAGACGGGCCTCCGGGTCGTGGTCCCAGCACTCGTCTATGGAGGCGCACACCATCTGGATGCCCTGCACGGAGAGCAGTGGAGCACAGATATAATCAGTCAATAATACAGACCTGGGGCAAGTCAGGCTGAGACAGAATATCATCACCTCAAGCTGAAACTATGAATGTTCATGTGTGTTTATGTGGGTCAAACTGTGTCTGTGTACCAGAAATTTGTCAAACTTGTGCAGTCTAATACACCAGTCCTGCAAGAAATCCTCCCTTCATGACAGTTAGAGTGCTTATTTTGTATTACATTTGTTTAAATGGTAATAATTAGGAGACTATCATTCTAATGTAAGATTATATAAGTGAGCTTAAAGGTGCCCTGTGGAGTTTTCTTGAAAACAAACAAAAATTATGTTTACATTTAGAGTAAACACTATGTGTGTCCTTGAGGTCTAGCAAAAGTGCATTTTCTTCCTCATAAAACATTTAATATATCATTTTTTCAGTACTTTTTATTTTTTTTATTTTTTTTAAGATTATTTTTTTTGCTTTTTTGATAGTGACAGATAGAAAGGGGGTGATAGAGGGGAAGACATGCGGCAAAGGGAGCTGAGGCCGGATTCGAACCCGCAGCAAGGACTCAGCCTACATGGTAAGCGCTCTACCAGTGTGAGCTACCGGGACGCCCCTTTCTTCAGTACTTTAAATGTGTATTGTTTACATAAGCTTGCAGTCTTCTTCTTCCCTGCTGTGTGAAACTAGTGGCATGTGTGTCCTCATGTGTGCAAGAGACAAACAAAACAGGGACAAACTCATAAAAAAAACAAAAACAAAAAAAAAACTCCTCAGTATTTTTGCTAGAGGTTTACTGTAATGAAGAAGAGTCAATATAAGCACTGGAGCTTAACTTACCAATTCATTGATAACCACTTATCTGTTTATGATCTCCAGTTTATAATTCTATTTCTGCGGTCCACACAAAAATTATAGTCATGCTAAGACTTGTGTGTTTTGATGCAGAAAATCCAGGTAGAAAGTTCAAACATAAGTGCTGCCAACAAAGCTTTGCAACTTTCATCATTGCCATCCATGATGTCCCGAGCCAAATAAATGTCCAAAAACATCGCTGACAGGTTGAACAAAAATTCCACAGCTGCTTTGGCTATTGTTCAGCTTTTTGTAAACTAAATGGAAGTACTGGGTGACAGTATTTTTATATTTTGACAAGAGATTGACATTTCTTTGTTCCGTTATTTCAGTAACAACACAAAAATATTGTCCAAAGAACAACAGGATGACTATATTGTTTGCTTGTGTGTATGAATTGCATCTCAAACACTGTTGTCTCTTTAATCTGCCATCTGTCTAATTTTACTCATTTTTGCGAACGGGAAGAGCTCCTAGTTTTGTCCCTTTTAGTGTTGTCTAAATACTGGGATTTCTGACTGTAATTAAATACCTTGAAAAATGATTCAATATTTTATATTTGCTATTAACATTTGTTATACCACAGGGACATCACCCACATCATTGAGGGCATAAAAGTTTAGATTTGTATCAAATGATAAATGTAATTTGTCTACAACATGACAACGACAACTTTTGTTTACTTGCAGAGAACAGCAGAATGACTGTAGTTAATATAAACAAACAATATAGGCAGCGAGCTGGAATGATAAACAATAATTAAAACTTTTTCACATTAATGAAAACAACATTGTTCTTGAGATTTGCAAATGTTATAGTCGAGGTACTCTGCACTTGCATGTTGTTGTTTTTAAGCCACATCGCTCGTGGATGTAGTTGCTGCAGTAAACAGTCGTTTTACAACAATCTGCTGTATATGTTAGGTTGTTGTGAAAAAGTAACAAGACGTGTTTGAGTTGTTATGTTCAGCAAATGAAACTATAAAGTTAAGTGTGAACTGAAGCTGCGGTCCACAAGTTGTTAAATGTTACATCATCTTTAATGAGAAAACACCATAAAAAACCCACAAAGTTTTGTATTAAACTGTAGCAAATGAGACAAATTAAGAAAAGACAGCTGGTGTCTTTAAAATGGCACTGTGAGTATCAAACGTGTTATAATGTTCAGTATTGTTATGTATAAAATAAAATCAATGTTTCTGACACTTTGACAGATATTATGATATAATGATATATTATGAGCACTATCAGTGTGTATGCTGTCCTATGTGCTGTTATAAAAACTTTTTTTTACACAATATATAACGCAGAAAATGTCGCTTGGCATGATTTAGAAATGGTATTAGCAATTCTTTTTTTTTTCTAAATAGTCAGCAATTGACTGAAACTGAACAGTAATATGCCAATTTATTTTATTCATATTTGTTCTATATTTTATCAATTATCATTTATAGAATTGGCTGGCAATGCAATACATTGTTTGCATAATCTCTCATAATGTATAAGAATTTTTAAGAAAGTTTAAGAAAGTAAAGAAGAAGACTAAGTGCAGTGTACACTAAGACTAAGAGTAATGTAAAAACTGGTGCACAATCCATAAAAAAAACATTCACCTCCGCAAACAGGAGATCATGGAGTTAAAACATGAAATCTGCACAGCAGCAGTTTTCATTAGACAGCATGGAAGTGCATATGTGTGTGTTTATGTGTGTGTGCTTGGTGTCTCTTACTGGGTGATTGATCCAGCTGTTGGGGATCTCAGGTCGTCCTCTGTCTCGGAGAACACTGTCCTTCATGCTCTCTACACACGGGTGTTCCCTCAGGTTCCCAAAGGGCGGCTCGTACTCTTTCACCTCTGCATACACACACACACACACACAAAAAAGAAAAATCAGCCTGAGAACTTATCAAACAGGTGAGCTCCGGCTGTTTTATTGAAGCAATACAGTTTGAAACAGATCCACATGCACTGAAAGCTACAGCTCTGTTGAATAGAGAGGCGAGATCAGATGGCAGAGCCCAACAGCGCACACATCAACAACACCTCTCAAAGGATTCACTGTGTGCTCTAAATTAAAACTGCAGGTTGCAAACTTTAAATAGCACCGCAGCAGCACAAACAACTAAAAGAATCCGGTGCTGCTGATAGAGGGGCCGAGGGGGAGATTTGCTGAAGAGACACACTTATTATTATCACATTTTTACCCTCAGCGTCGATGGGCTTAAAGTATCTCACCAACGCAGCTCTGGCTTTGTGTCAGCTCTCTTACACAACAAAATCCAGGGTGCTTGTCAAAAGCAATTTACCAGTTGAGTTTACTCAGGGCGAGATTTCAAAGCACTGGCGTGGAGCATATAGCCCGGAAACGGCGGGTCAAGAGTTTCCAAAGAATATTTATCTGTACATGAATTAATGTATCCTCGGAGTGAAACAACAAATCAAAGTCCAATTTGCCTCGAAGCGTGAATAAAGAAAACACAAGTTTCAGGGAATTCATAGAGATAAGAAAATTACTGTGTGACGAATGTTGAAATGACAAGTGGATTTTCAATAATTAAAACATGACCAAGAGAGGAAATGGCAAATATCGCCTCGACAACAAGACAAAAGCCCTCAAACAGCAAACAGACAAAAATAACACAATTTCCACTTGTTTATTTTAGGCTGTACATGTTTTCTCTCTAACATGTAGTGCTCTTTATCAACCTAATATAGGAATACAGACTAATGGAACTAGATGGCACTCATCTTGTGGTGCTAAAAAAAACACCACAAGTACACGTGCCAACCTGTATCACTGCGCAGAAATAGTATTTGATTCTTCTAAGACTTTTGCACAGTACTGTATGTATTTTTGAATTTTGGGTGAACTGCCCCTTTAAATCAATGGTCACAGAATGGATAGCTTTGAGAAATTCCTCTCTAAGAAAGGCACATATGTACTTCCAGAGTACACATAACTATCAGCTTGAACCTGACTGAGTGAATAAGTCTAAGACAGAATCAGTTGTATTGCACAATAAGTATTACTGCATTTTCTCAATAAGTCAGAAATGTATAGTTAGTCATGAGTACCGTCAATTACATGACTAACAATGATGATGGGAATCAAAAGTAAAACCCTATAAAATATGCAGTATCAGCTGGTAGTGGCTACAGAGTAACTGCTTTGCAATTTAGGTCTTTATTTGGATAAAATTAGACTATATTGCATTTACATACTGTTAACCTGTTACTGTTGTTGTTCAGTTGGATAGCTTTGAGAAATTCCTCACTAAGAAAGGCACATATGTATTTCCAGAGTACACATAACTATCAGCTTGAACCTGACTGAGTGAATAAGTCTAACACAGAATCAGTTTTATTGCACAATAAGTATTACTGCATTTTCTCAATAAGTCAGAAATGTATTGTTAGTCATGAGTACCGTCAATTACATGACTAACAATGATGATGGGAATCAAAAGTAAAACCCTATAAAATATGCAGTATCAGCTGGTAGTGGCTACAGAGTAACTGCTTTGCAATTTAGGTCTTTATTTGGATAAAATTAGACTATATTGCATTTACATACTGTTAACCTGTTACTGTTGTTGTTCAGTTATCATTTCTTTTTCTAAGTGTGCATACAAACCTAATGTTGGATTTGGCCGCTTTGAAACCTTTAATTACTGAAAGAATACACCTACAATGCAGTCCCAGTCACTGACTGTGCAATTAGCAGTAAATCCAGCTCTAAACACACACAGGCTACAAACATAAACTGAATTAAAAGGCACAGCGCGGAGTTTTCTTGCATTTTCCTGTATATAAATCTGCCCCACAGAGTTTATATGAGTGGAACAAAGCATTACCAGCCAAGAACATGTTCTCTGTATTCTGTGTTTGTCAACATTTCCAAATAAAAAATAATGAATAGAAAAAAATCTACTGTGTAATAAAGTGTTGATTCTTCTTCTTAGTATACATTCTGTAGGATGAACCAGATGAATCTCATTTCACTCTTCAAAAACATGTTAAAAAGACTCACAGGGAGTTATAATGCCTGCAGACAGGCATTGGAGGCTTCAGGGACACAGACTAGAGGGACAGAGGACTCTTTTCAGAGGCTGAAACTTCCTATTTTTCTTTTGCTCTGGTTTGGTACTGAAGCTTAAACACAACCCCACCCAACCATCCGTCAATATTTAACAAAAAAGGACACTTTTCTTTTTGTTTTGACAGGTCTGAGGGAGTGTATAACTGTGTTCTGGGCTGAAAACCCACTTTGTAAACCGTTGGGCAAACATGTTTATGTGTTCATCTCCAAACAATGGGTCCAAAATATATGAATCATTCCAATGAGCACTTGGCAGTCAGTGTAAACAAAAGTGTGTATTCCAGGATGGAAAAATTGGCCAACCCTGCTCTAAAAGGACAAGATGTTTTTTTTTCTAGGCAAACCTTAAATTAAACTCTGAACTAGCAAAAGCTATTGAAAACACAACACAGGGCAGGCGAGGAATGCTGCGGTTTGCAGAAGTCACACACTGCATATTGACAAGATTTCTGCTCAGCAATGTAACAAGTTCCGCAAAGTAACAATGAGGAACTTACACTGTGTCTCCTACGACAGCTGACATGTTGCAATGTGAATTTTGCAAAGCTGGCACATATTTCATCCTTAATGTCTACTTTCCATGCCAGTTGTCAGCCATGCCTGTAGAAACTGTCTGGGAATCTGCAGCCAAGAGAAACTCTGTTAAATTTAGTTACGACGGCAGACTGGGAAACTTCTCCGTGAGGGTCACCCTTCAGGAGCTTTGTGATATACATCCAGGACTGATAGTTAATGAGCATACGGCCTCTTTCACGTCTCCTAGTGAACGACCATGTGCTTCACTCAGGCTGATTAATATGGACAAAATACCTAAAATCCTTATCTCTTTATGTGTATTTTCATTTTTCAGTACATCACGATACAGCATGTTTTCTTGTAATTCAATAAGTTAACAGTCCTCATGAAATAACACATGGTAAAGTCTATTTTCTCTACTCCAAACAGCGCCTTTATGATTCGCTCCAACTATGTTCCCATGTGCAAGGATCAGAACATAAAGTGCTGTCCAAACACCATAAATATTGTTTGAAACACAGTTATATAACATATATAAACACTATAACATATAGAGAATAATAGGTGTTCAGATATTAATGGCCAAGCCAAACAGGACCTAGACAAAAAGAGAGAACCACAAACTATCTTAAGTTGTTACAGAAAAGTTGAGTGCGAGTATAATCTAAACCAGCATCTGATGTTGTGTTTGATATTCTTGGTCTACTGCCTTTCACATTTTTGTCTAATTACGCTCAACAAAAAAAAAAAGGAAAAGAAATCCTATTACTTAAACACATAAATAATGCAGGAAAAAAAATTGGATCCAAAGAGACATTCAACATGTGCTTGGAAATGAATTAGTAATGTGATCACAATAACACTGCCTGTTTCCCAAAGTCTGTCTGAGTCTTCAACAACAGCTTGACTAATCCACTCCCAGCCGCCTCTGCTGCTTTTCATTAGGCTGCGGTGGCTGTGACACTTGTTTTGTGTTCCTCACAGGTTGTTAAAGTCATTTAGTACAGATGTATGCGTGTGCGATACACGTTAGCAGGGCTTACTTTTATACATATGGCACTGACTCACCCTGGAGACTTAACCCTACCATTAACTATAGCTGATACATGCCCTAACCCTCACCTAACCCCATTAAAGCAGAAAACTATTTTAGCTCTCGCTGGATGCAGCTTCAGTGAAACCAAATTGGGCGCACACATTTTGTCCCTAATTCGTCCACAATCAAGCGGTTTGAAATCCCAAATTTGTCCCCAAATGTGGATTATGGCCGACCCCACACACACACACACACACACACACACACACACATACACACACAGGACCATCAGGCCCTCCAGTCCTGGAGGAGTTGATGTTCTGACATCTGGAGAGCAGCTGCCCTAACCTCTCTTCCTCCCCAGTCTAGCCCAGCCTCTCCCTCTAGGGACTGAAGGCATTTCTCAGTCTGCAGCTCCACATTCACTCCACCATTATCCCCCCGTGTAGCCCCACCCACCGGAGGAACGCCCTCATAGTCTTTCCAAGCCCTAAATCTGGACCAGCTAAATTATACAGGGGAGACATTTTAGGGAACAGAGGCAGAGATAAAAAGGCCTGAGCCCTGAATCCAGCTTTTCCTTCTTTTCCGAGGTGTGTTGATCTCTCGGTTTCCCCCTCGCTCTAACTTGTCCTCTGTCTTCAGAGTCTGGGAAGATAAAGAAACCAAAGTGATGGCTCATGGCTGGCTGACTGGCGCTGCAGACAGACGGCTGTGTTCTTCTCGCCTGGCAGATCTCAGATCAGACCACGGCCCCAGGAACTGTGACAGAGCGGCTATGTGGCTGCCTGCCACCGAGACACAGAGCGCTGATCAGACATCTGTCTTCCACACACACACACACACACACGCAGGTGGCATCTGAGACAAGAGGAAACCAGGGCATCACCCCAGCCATTATAATGATGCCCTGGGATGTGTCACTCTGAGTTTCTCTGTGTGTGTACATGTGTTCATATTTTGTCTCAAAGGAGGTAAGGATTCAGGGTGTCATTAGTGACTCACTGACCTCCAGGGACAACTTGGCAGCTTCAGGAAGTACACGAGGCCAGCAGTGTGAAAGCATGAAACTCTTGAAGTGCACTCTGTAAACACATCAGTTTTACTCTTGTGGCGCTCTGATTTCCAGAATCAATACCAGATCTCTGCCAGCATACAATCCATGAGGAAATTTTTTTAGCTGCCAGTGGAGCAAAACCAAATTACTGCATCTCATTTACGCAGCTTATTCTTTCCACTTTCCTCAGGCTCTGTCAAGGTAGGAGGCTGCCTGTGTTTGTACAACGTTTTAACCTTTCAGCATGAGAGCGTCTCCTCGGGTTTTGGCCTTAATGAACTACAGATTTCACCCGTCGCCTTGTCTCGGAGACATGCCAAGTCTGGGAAAAAAGTGGATAGAGATATACAGAAAAACACATGAACCATTCCAGCTGCTTCTATCTGTCGACTCTATTCTGGTCCAGGGGTGGAACGGGAACCCCTCTACTTCCCCTTTCTTCCAGTAAATCTACGCTAGCTTGTCCTCCCTGTCTGCCTGATGGCTGTCTACAGAGTTTGGGTGCAGTGGGAGAGTGATTAACTGATGCTTCACCTGCCCGAGGGGAGGAAGAAAAGAGACAGAATAATGTCTAGGAACTGAGCTAGTAAAAGTGGCAAGTTTAGAACTTTTTGTACAAGGACACTCAGAAATATGTTCACACTGGGTCTAAAATAATGTTTGCTACAGTGTACAGAGTTTCCAGCATGGTTGTCCTACGTCACTCCTACTATTTATTTTAGCCTTGGAACCATTAGCTACATCTATTTGAAGAAAAAAAGAAAGAAATAAAAACATGTAGAGGGAAGGAGTCATCAGCACAAGCTTTTTTTTATAAACCTCAATTCCTCCCTTACAAATATTCTCCAAGATATAAAGACACAGGAATGATTGGCATGAATTAAAAAGCAATGCTCATATCTGTAAGCTGCACATCAGATATGGTTTTCTATTTCAATCTTTAATGTTTCCATACTGGTATTAAATACCTTGGCATGTCACTAACTCCAGACTTGGACACAAGTGTAAATCTGAATGTAATACCAGATTTACAGAACATAGAGCAACATTTTGCTTCCCCTGTCAACATCTTTTTTCAGTCTCATCACCTCTGTCATGATGCCTCCATTAGTCGTGTCTCCATCAATTAAATTGTATGCACATTCTGAAGATTCGCATTAGAAAAGCTTGATGGAAACACCAATTTCATTAAACTTTCTAAAATGCGCATAAAGGTTTTTAAGCTCCCTTGAGGTGGTTTTTGTCTTTTTTGAAAAATAGTTAATGCTCTAAACGGGAGATGGAAATGCCTTTTCTGAATAACATACGAACATTTGACTGACATGACTGATCAGCTGTCTCCAAGCTGACATTGGAGAACATATCATAACATATATATAAGTTTCCCATCCAATCCAATTCCTGGAGACTTCTCTCCATTTTCTCTTGTGGGTGGCCAGTTGTCAGATTAGAAACCTCTGTTTTGTTGTTGTTTTCTCTCTATACTTCATATACTTTCACTGACGGATTAGCCTACAGCAATACATTACACTGCCATCTTCTGACACAAATATGTTTATGCAGTTAATAAAAACGTCCCGATTGGCATTTTCTTGAATGCAACATTTCAAAATTTGACTTTAATGGAAACACAAGGCTGCTGAATCTGGTTCTGTTGCTCGCCCTTCTCCAGTTCTGGAGAATCTCCTTTTAAGCATTTGTCCCAGCCTGATGACCTCCTCCTCCTCCCTGCAGCCCAAAGCTGCTGTACTAGTGATGTAAACACTGACACTCCCCCGATTAGTCCTGGCAGCAGAGCTAACTGAGCTAGTTTACCATAGCTACAGTTAGATGTTAGCATCACTTTTAAAAAACAAGTAAAGCTTTCTGTTCCTCAGGAAACTCCATAAATCAGAGAGTCAAGGCAGAACAGCTTAAAGACTTCAGAGGGAAAATCAGAAAACATTTTTCTACATAAAATATGATCTTGTTTCATCAAAATGAATGAGAATGAGGGTGCAGTCTGGGTATGACCTACATAAATCTTCCTTTTCAAAGTCAGTGTAGCATCAACATGATTTTGAAGTTATAAAAATAGTTACATAATGTTGCTTTAAAGATTTTCCTGCAAATGAAAAAGGCCTCAAATCCGTTTGAGACCAAAAGAAATTGGAGGATGACTCCCAATTACTGAGCAACATAAAATGGCATTTGAAATGTCAAATCTGGTAAAAAGTTGGAAACTGTGGGGAGAAAAAGGCAAAACTGCAACTAGAAATAAACATGACAGCTGGATTTAAACCATCACATGACTTCAGTCTCATGAAATAAGACAAAAATGCATGTGTGCAGGATATTAATCCTATTAATGACCAGTCCAGGAAGGAATAGCATACATGGCACACAAAATTAAGGTACGGAGTGTCTGTTTGTTGAGATTTAAATAAATGCAAAGTAAGCGAATGAAAGACTCAGAAATGGAGGAAACGGATGGAGGAGGATGAGTGGGAAGAGTAGGATGAATAAAGCTCTTGTCCCTCAAATCCCTTAAGAGGAAACCAAGCGAAGCCACACTAACTTAGCCTGGATTCGTTTAGTCCATCTCTACCAACATGTATCCTGTGTGGTTCTCTCAAGAGACGTTAGCCGCAAAACATCCTCGTATAAAGGAGACATCCATACTTACAACTTCAGTCTAAGAACAGAGCGTCTTGGGGACTGTGTTCTTTGCAAAACAGGAAATAGTCTATTTTCTTTTCAAAGGTGTACCCGCAGGGCTCGAATATTCTTACTGTTGGGAGAGGAAAGTGAGGGGGATTGCGGGTCACACTGCCATGTTTTTGTCTTCAGAGGACTCCAGGGCAGTGTGACTGAGCGATACACTTCAAGGAGGGCCCCCAGGGGTGATGGTGGGGGCAAAACAGGAAAACGCCAAAGTAGAAGCGTTCATGCCCAAACCGGGCTTTCAATCACTGCTCTGACACAATGGAGACAGGAGCAGTCACAGAAACAAACTGCACCACAGAGACACTAAAGGGAAGTGAAAACAAACGAGTGAGTGTCGACATGAAATACTGCCCTGTGTTCTGCCTTCAGATAATCACCCATTTCTATTATTTGCACATATCCTGGCCTTGTTTTTGCAACAGAATGACAAACACCAGTAACGGTACATTAGTAAAGCGAAGGTTGATCCTTGAGACTTCGGCAAGATGGATTGTGTGTTTGACACTTTGAGATTTTGTTCCCACAGTGATAAATGGCTCGTGGAAGACACACACATAAGTCCTGTCGCACGTCGTCACACGTCTGGTAAGTGAACTCAAGGTGGAGTTGGTCGCTGCGCTCCTAATTGGTAAAGCCATCAATGTGCTCATATTCCTTAGAGGTCAGGAGAGCTGCAGAGGCAATTTTTCTTTTTACAGTATTTCTGAGGAGATTTACACAGGTCCTGAGGGGGAATTTCATCAATCAGTGCTGCTATTGATTTCCTTTACACTCAGCGGCTCGGGCTAATCTCTAATTTACCAGGGAAAATGTGGTTATGTCTATTATTAACTAAAGATTACATGTGGTGTTTACTGTGTGTACAGTGAGGGCACCATGCTATTGTCCAACTGCTTTATCTCAACTTTAGGTTTCAAAGATCGGATGTTTACTATAACAGAAACAATTCCTAAACTCAGGGCTGTGTCCTCTCCGATCTCAGACCTCCTCTCTTATGTCTTGCACTGCCTACACATTCACAATATGTGTTCGGATTTTTAATATGATACACGTTGATTTTGAATACTGATTATGTACTACACAGAATTTACTACAACAGCTGCTATGTAATATTCTGTAAAACAAGGAACAACAGTGGTGGAAAAAGTATTCCCTTACTTAACCCTCCTGTATGAACATGTGTTTTTTTGTTTTTTTCAGGAACAGCAATAACCCGAGGCATGTTTAACTACCAAGTGTCACAAACTAAAAAATCCCAATAAACATTGTTTATGTTTCATTAATAACTAAATTACTAACCATCTTAATCAATATTTACTGTCACAGATCATGGTTCAATGAGAATAGTTCACCAGTTTTTCATTTTAAAAAATGCAGTTTAAAACTTTTTATGTACATTGGAAAGATCTACATGTAAAATACTATGGTTTTACATGACATTGATTTAGAAAAAAAATATATATATTTAAAAAATTTCAATTTTTTATATTTATGAAATAATGATAATAATAATAATAATAATAATAATAATAAATAACTATATATTTTTTAGATTTTTAAACTTTGAAATAGGTCAATTTGACCTGCAACACAAGAGGAGGGTTAAGTAAAAGTATTAAAACTACACTATGAAATAACTCCCCTACACTACATGAATCTTGCACTGACTGCACTTTCGACTAATCTTGCTGATAAACAGACAAACAATCAAACAAACTGCACTGAAAACCTCCCTCGCTGGGGCTTGAGTAGCCTTTTAATCATTTATCATTTCAGGGTCCGAGTTGTTCCCCATCACTGTCATTGCCAAACAAATCTAAACCTAAACAGTGCAGTTATTATGAGTCAAAGTCACTGCCATCCCAACTGGGACATCCTAAAGTCAGGATGGCACTGTTAATAGCTCCTATCCTGAGATAAGATCCTTCAAGCAGACAGGACATTTTTTTATATAATACCAAAAATCCTAAATGTCATCATAAACTGATAGTGATAGCTGAATTCCTGTGATACGGAAGTGTCTCTATTGAGACTCTAGTATCTTAAATCACAACCGAGCAGGATTAACACACAACAAACACTCTGATTTGGGACATGAGAGGGCAGCAAAGTGGAACAGAATCAAAGGAATAGTTTGACATTGAGGTAAATGTGCGAATCACCTTTGTGTTGAGAATTAGAGGGGACAGAATCATGTAAGCCTGATCACATCTTACCTCCGATTGCGTTACACCTGGAGATGATCTCCCACAGAACAAGAGCCATGGAGTAAACATCGGCCTGTTTGAAAGACTCAATGTTTTCCAGGTTGATTCTGGACTCCAACACCTCCGGGGCCATGTACCTGGCTGTTCCCACCTGAGAGAAAAAACATTAAACATTAACATTATGTCATTAAAGTCCATGATATAACAGGGTAGATGCTTAGCTAAGTACACCATCTTAGCAGTAAGAGTTATTTACCTGCATTAATCAAGTGACAGGTGGTAATTTAGTGCTATAGTAAGCTGTCACATCACATTTATCTGATTCAAAACATGTTTGATGTACAAAATAATTGGAAAAACAAAAGGTAGCGGTGAGCTCAACAACACGCTGCTCGTCTTCACATAATTACAACTTTGGTAAATGTGTTTCGCCGGCGCTTCCTCCAAATGCATTAACGGTATTACAATGCATTAGGTGTGCTGCGCAGCAAAGGGTGAGGCCTTTTTTTTATAATGAGTCATTTTCATAACACAGTCTAATGTGACTATGGCCTATTACATCAGCGTAATGAGTCCATTAAGAATCAATCAAGCCTGTTTTTCTTGTGACCATAATAAAAGGACCACCTCAGAACACTTACAACACTACTTCTATCAGCTTTATCCATCAGGGGCAAGATATAGAAGCAGCCAAACATTTAGAGATGGTGTCCCTGCGTGATGAGGATCACAAATGAAAAGTTTGATTGATAGCACGGCTCCCTTCAAGGTCTTATAAATATCTCTTAAGACATTTATTGCAGGGCTTGGAGTGGCCTGTGTCTGGGGCGCAATCAAAATTATTAACAGGAGAGGGTTATATTTTTTCTATCTGTGAGGCGATCAATAGCGAAGTAAACCCAAATAAAAAACCCAAATTTAGGATTAGAAGGCTTTACCTGCCCACTGTTGGCCAGCTCGTCCACAGACAGAGCATTGTCCAGGCGCAGGGCGAGGCCGAAGTCACACAGGCAGCAGGTCAAGTCGCTTTTCACGAGTATGTTGGAGCTCTTAATGTCCCTGTGTGCAATTGGCACCTTGTAGCGGCCGCAGGGTGTGTGGTCGCTGTGAAGGTGCGCCACTCCACTCGCTAGCGAGCCCCCCAGCAGCCACAGGTCGTGCCAGCTGATGATGTGGTGAATCAAGAACTCCTGGAGGTTTCCTTTCGGGTGGTACGCTGTGATCAGCCAGCACTGTCTCTGTACCTTCCTGTCCTCTGCCGTCAGGAAGTGAAGCACGTTCTCGTGTTTCAAGTCTGCGTCAGAGAAAATCTCTTTCTCGTTCTTCCAGGAGGCGTACTCTTCGTACTGGAAGATCTTAATAGCCACCGTCTCGAAGCCCTGCTCCTCGCTGACGGTTGAGCCCTGCTTCAGCTTGGCTTTGTACACCTCTGCAAAGCGTCCCTTTCCAACCTGAACGTCCAGCTCGATGGGCAGCAGCTCCGTGTTGTGGTTGAGGTTGTTGGCGTGCGTGGAGCTGCTGTCTGAACCCTCGTCGTCTATCATGATGGCGTGAGCGTCGCTGAAGTCCAGTGGAGGACCCCTCTTGCGTCTGGAGTTGGCCTGCCGCTGGCGGTAGACACGATAACAGTAGAAGGAAGTGATGACGAAAACCGCCATAACCAGCAGAGGCACCAGGCTCACTAAGATGACGGCCACCACCTGGGACTCAGGGGCTGAGGGAACAAAGGCCAAAAGATTAAGATAATGAAGATGGCCACAGTTATATACAGGTGCATCTCAATAAATTAGAATATCACAGAAAAGTGTATTTATTTCAGTAACTCAATTAATAAAGTGGAAAAAACACATTATAGAGACCCATTACACATAAAATGAAACATTTCATGTCTTAATTTATTCAGTTTATTCTAATTATAATGATCATGGCTTATATTTAATGAAGACCTAAAATTCAGTGTCTCAAAAAATGTAATACTACAAAAGACCAATTTTAAAAAGTATGTTTAATATGGAAATGTTGAAAAAGTATGTCTCTGAAAAGTATGTCCATCTATATGCACTCAATACTTGGTTGGGGCTATTTTACTTGAACTACTGGAAATTGACTTTTCCATGATATTCTAATGTATTGAGATGCACCTGTATAGTTGAGTTGAACAAGCTAAACATGCCTTGAAATGAAACGGGATGGACTAAATGCTTTTGTCAGACTTTTTAAAAGGAGGGAAGACTTTATTGAAGTGCACATATCTATCTATAAAAGCAAGAAGTGTCTGTTAGTGTGTGTGCGTGTGCATGTGTGTGTGTGGATGTGTGTTGTGATGATCCCCTCCCCCTCTGTGTGTTTTGGCATGCTTTCTCTCTTCATGTGTAGGAGGAGCCACAGGACATGCCGCTCCTCCAGTCTGCAGAGGCTGGAGAAGCACACCTGAATCCAGTCTCAATCACTGAGGCTATATAAAGGAGCGGAGGCCTCAGCTTTCTCCCTCTCTCTCTCCTTTCCTTCACAGCCACCACCTTGGTTTGGTTTAGTTGGTCTGGTTTAGTTTGTTTGTTACTTTCAGCTTATACACCTGCATTTCACTACATCGTATGCATGCACACACCTCACCACTGATATACTGATCAACATAATTAAGTTTCTTTGTGTTTTTTTCGTTTAATCAAATAAACATTATTTCCTTATAACTTGAATACATGTGTGTATTATATCATATCTTGCTGACCGTTAGTCAGACTGACCTGAGATTTCGTATGTGGCTTGCGCATGGCACGAATCCTCAATTTTGAAGATTTTTGAATTTATTTATTAAAATATCATTATTTACATAGGACGTGTTGCGGCATTGCACTGTTTCCGATCGGACGCCTTTTAGGGGAGCTCCGCCCCATTGTGTGATAGACCTACACCTGGTCAGTAACACAATTCACTCTGGATTTCCACACCTAACTCATCTCAGCTGTAAGTCTATTTAGCCTACCTATCTTTAGGAGTTTTAAAGGGCCCTACAAGGTTCGACTTCCCAATAGTATTGAAATAGTTTCCATCGAATATCAATGTTCAATGTGTATGTGCTGGATTGTGTGCGTACCTTATCAAAAGAAAGTGTTTTATGGAGTGGCAGACGTTACACATACATACTTCCTACGGGCACTGCACTCGTAGTATATGAATCAGATTGAAATAATATTTAAAACATTGTTTGAATGCTCTGCTGCAGTTTCATAAGCTTTGAAGGAGATGGACAAATGTACAGACGTAATGCTGAATGAGTGTGTTCGGCCTTTACACAGCTTTCCTACACTAAATATTGCCTTCATATCAGCCACATCCAAGTTTTCTTAACGTATAATTGATTTTGTCTTGTTTTTCTAGTGTTTCTAGTTGAATTTGTTGCTTATCTAACATATATTTTACATTCAGGAAAAAATAACACTGGCATTGTGTATTAAGAGTGGAAATCGTGACACCATTCTTGTGTTCAGGTTGTCTTTCATGGCGTTTTGAATGCAAAATGTTGCTTTTCACTGCTCAGACATCCTCTACATTGTGGGCAGACAGAGACCTCGGGAGGAGGTGCTTGTGAACAACAGGTGGTGTAACCTGCCTGAGGCACATAACCGTAAAACAAAGCATCTGTTACCCGGATATTGAACTGTTAGCTCCTGTTGTTTCCTCTCCGTACAACAGAGAGGAAACAATTTGCAAGAATTGCTTTGGTTAGGGACAGTGTGACACATTATAATTGAATCGGTCTTTGATTTTATGAATCATTTGTGTTCAATTTGCATGTTAATGTATGGACAGTGTCAGTTGTCAGCCATGTGTAGACTGTTATCTCTGAAAGTTAATCTACCCGAGTGTTCTTTAGTGTTCTTGTAGTTCATTTAATAAAACATAGACGTTATTTCCACGCTTTTTCTCTTTCAACTGCTGCTCTAAAAAAAAAAAATCTAAAACGGAGAAGGCATGTGGTGCTGACAAACCCACAGAAAATGATCCCAACTATATAAAACCAGCAGTTCTGTAGAGCTGCAGAGAACGGGAAATATGCAACATGTGCTACACACATGATAATATGTCAGCGTTTATTTACAGCTTGTTGTTCTACTTTGGAGTTCCCAAAAACAAGTGATGGAAGTTTAAAATGTCACTTTTATCCCTTGGAAAAAGACAGTTTATAAATAAATGCAAGCTCAAATTATGTTTAGTATTTTATCAAAAGATCCAAATTTTGGGATTTTCATCTAAAGAACTGAAAATACTGAAAAACCTTTGCTGTAAAAACTCTGTCTACTAATGAAGATCTTGTAATGATCAGTTGTGATTATTTTGTCAGTGACATTAGTTTAGTTTACACTGTATTTTCCCACTTGAGCTTTTTATGAAGTGATCATAAATATAAAACTTTTTGTCTTCCAAAATACAAAAGATATAAGACTCAAATTCAGCCTGGGCAGATTGTATCAGACTCTAGCTGAGGGTAAAGTAATAATCTCCAAGCAGCAGAGGAACCTGAGCCGTCCCTGTGGAATGTCTACAAGCATCAGGAAGCTAAAGTTAGCGTCTGGGCCACAAATGCAAGCTGCTCCAAACCCTGACCCAGTCAACCACATATTGTGTCTCTTTATAGTATTCTTATAATTTAGTCGGTGGTGTGTCTGGGAGCTTCTACAGTTTTGGCCAGCAGTGAAAGTTTATGCCTGTGCTGTGTTTATGGTCCACTTTTTGAAGCTGCAGTTATAAAGAGACCTATAAAAACTATATCAGCAGACACAACACACTAGACAAGAAAACCCCAACTGGAGCACAGTTTGATGAGTTCTAAATTTAATCGTTTATACAACGTTTTGTCTAGTTGCTAAACAGCCACGTGACTTTCTGAGACATTTTAAAATAAGCAGCTATTACAGACCTTAAAGGAATACTTTACTCAAGAAACAATCATTTGTATAACAATTACAATCACAGTCAATGTTACTTTGAATTCTTGAAGAATACTGAGAAACTGAAATAAAGTAAATGAGGGCCACGTTTAACAGCGGAACTACAGTCATGGAAAAAATTATTAGACCATGTTTTCTTCAATTTGTTTGGACAAATATATTGATGACAAAAAAAAATAACTCATAAGAGTTTAATTTAAGAGCTGATATCTAGACATTTTCCATGTTTATCTTGTCAATGATTTTAGTTAATATCAAGAAAACCGTGTACAATGGCTAGATATCAGCTCTTAAATTAAACTCTTATGAGCTATTTTTGTTATCATTGTATTTGTCCAAACAAATGTATCTTTAGTTGTAACAGGCATTAAAATGAACAAGAAGGCAAGGAGAAAACAAGGGTGGTCTAATATTTTTTCCATTACTGTATATCAAAACATCTGTTTCTTCATAAACTCGAGAGACTTACTGATATACATATGGTAATTTTGAGGCTGAAGTATATTTTTAATCTAGCTGAAGATTTTTGTAGAAAAATGTGAGCAAAAATAATACGCTCATGCTTTCAGATTTTGCTCCTTAATAAACTCATTTTAAAGGATGGTGTACACTTGATGAGGAGAGTCGGGTGAAATAAGGGCAACAAATGGGGAAGGCATCTCCCAGTCAAGCCCTCTGGTTCTCTCCAATTTCTTTTTTTCTAAACAGGAAACCACATGTCTGAAATCCTCAACATGGCCCCAGACAGTTTGTTTTTATTTTCGTAGAGTGAGAAGCTATTTCTCACAACAAACCTGTCACTGTGCCTCCCGAACGCTCCCAGCGTCGGCCACAACCCTCATTTAAAGGAGAAAAGATCCTGGGATGCTGTACCCAGCTGGTTAAACCTCCCTAATTTGAGATTTTCCTGAAGTTCAAAGTTTTTGCTCCGAAGCTATGCTTGCTTTAAAGGAATAGTTTGACATTTTCAGAAATAAACTTGTTTGCTTTCTTGCTGAGAGTTCAATAAGAAGATCAACACGCTCATATCTGTCAGTTAAATATGAATGAAGAAACCTATTAAAGCTGTGCTGGCAGATTAATTAATACATTTATTAATATCTGCTTCTTTTTCTCAAATTAGGTCTGTTTTTGTATCCTTCGTGCCATTTCCAAAGGGTTTTGTAAATCTATTTCTGGTTAAAAACACCATTAGCTCATACAGTGGTGTGGAAAGAGGGTTAACTGTTACCATGGCATCTCTGAGGTATTTCAGCTGGTATGTGACAAACAACTTAGTATTTCCTGTAGCTTAAGTGGTGGCTTTCCTAAATGTATTCTTCAGTTATGGAAAAAATAATACCATGAGTGAAAGCACAAGGAGAGAACAAAAATCAGGTGATCTAAATTGTTTTCTCTCAAGTGTTGATGACTTAGGAACAGGTGGAAAAAAGGTTTTGAAAAGTTCCTAAAAATATTTTTTTATAATTGAAAAAGGTACAAAAGTTATTCCAGGGTTCTTTTGTAGATAAAAAAAAGTTGTTGTTTTTTTTCCTCATTTTAAGTCATTACAAGAAACAAGAGGGTGAAGTGCATTGCACACCTCCATAAATTAGTAGAATACTGACTTTAAATTGTGTAAATATAAATTGACACACAATTATTTCAGGGCATTATCAAAAGCAAACTCAACATAGACGGCAAGCAGCGCCACAGCAGCAGCAAGTATGAGTTAAAACATTTCTTTGCATGTCTGCGACATATTCTACAGAAATTGAAATTGAAACTTTTATGTGATGCTGGTACGACATCAATGCATACATGTCAAAACATAATTTCACAGTCTATTTTTGTTGAACAAAAAGGGAAGTCACGCAGCTGAGCCATGCTGCTCTGGCGGTTTGTGTGGCTGCTCTTATCTGTTAACTTGGGCTCCAAAATAAAAACCCAGAGGTTGTGCATTGGAAGAAATATCCTTACTTATTTTTCCACCTGCCAAAACTTTTCTTTCAACTATTTTTACAGGTGAAAGTAAGCTAGACAAACTTGCCACTTATTTCATATCAAGAACCTAAGAAAGATTATGTTGTAAAAATATATTTCACCTGTTCTTAACTCATTAACACAGGAGAGAAAACTATTAGGATCAGACTAATTTGTCTTCAGTAATGGTCACCTAGAAGAGGCAGGTTCACTTATATTTACAGGTATTGTTGCCTTGTGGAGTTTAGCTGGATTTGGAGCTCCTTCATCAAACACTGCCTCATGTTAGTCACTGAGAAGTTACAGACAGTGCACAGACATTCTCAGCAGCCAGCAAATGTGTTTCCATTACGTGGTTTGCACTGCGCTGCAGATGCTTTCAATTTAGCCCTGTGTGCAGAGCCAGGTCTCAGAAATGTACCTCCGTGTTATTATTGCCTGGATGCTGTAGTCAAAATACATCTGATTCCAGGACCAATGTTGTAACTGGAGTCTACAAGCCAGTGTCTCCGAAACCTGTTTGTAATCATGAATCTGGAGAGCAGAACTGTGCACACGTGTTTGCATTCATGCATGACGCCTTACATGACGAGCTGATAGAAACTGGCATGATATTAGACCGACCGGGACTATGACGTTACCATGTTATGTTATACAGAGTCCCTTTTTTTACATGCATAAAACACTGTTAGTGCAGTATTACTCCACTGTTAAAGAATGCAAGAGAGACAGACGAATAAGGAACTTATGTAACTTTGTAAGACTTGAAGGAGAAGGAGGCAAAATTGAAGGAGAAATTTTCGCAGAAAGTTAGATGAAAAGTTCGATAACACTCTCATGTCTGTCTGTTCAATGTTAGGGCAGACAGCTAACTTAGCATAAAGACTGGATAGGGGAAACAGCTTGCCTGATTTTAGCAAAGTTGGATCTTTTTTCAGAATGAAATTCAGTCTGGGCCGGGATTACTTAAACTTGGCTTTCACCAAAGTGTGACTGACATTCAGAGCCTGAACCGGGATAGATTTAACTAAATAAGCCAGGCTTATTGTGTCTCATATTCAGCTGATTCTGTTCACTTTCTGGGTGTATATGCCTTAATGGCGCCCGAACCTGTTGTCTGCATGGATGTATGAAGAGAACTGGATACAGGGTTGGAGTTGCGGCACTGCTCATTCTCTATAAAAGCTGCTCAGGGGCACAGGCTGCCAAAAAAATCAGACTTCGATACCCAGATATTCCACTACTCTTCCATATCTATTGGGCCCATAGGACTCGTCCACTTCACTCTTCCACCGGTAGAGCCGTCTACATCTGGTTTAGCGCTCCGATAACTTGAATGCAAATAAAACTATATAACTTTACGGTTCTTCTAGACTTTCCATATGTTATCTGACCAAATGGATCAAATTCTGATAATGAAATTAGTAATTTTTGACGTTCAAAAAGAATTCATCAGATGATTTACAGATGTTTCTTCTAAGTCTATGGGAAAAGTCTTTCTGGGCCCAATGGCATCATGAGATGCAACTGGATATTGAAATTCCAGCCACCATGTTAAATGGACATCAACACCTGGCCCTTTTCCTGTGGGCTTGGTTTGCTGTGGTTAAGGTCTGCAACAATATAAATATTCTGAATGTCGTATACAGCACCTCTAATATATAATTTCTGGTACATGCTGGTTATATTATTTTAAAAAGGAACAAAAAAACCCCAAATTAATTGGTTGGAGAAACTCACTCAGCTCGACAGTGGGTGAAAACAAAGGATTAGTAGATGAAATAAGCGTGTCTGTACTCACAGGAGTTAAAGAAGATGTGCTCGTTGCACTCATCCTCAGAGCAGGAGCAGATAAAGAACTGAGAGCCCATGCCCTTCTTCTCTTTCATCTCACACTTGCTATTGTTGTAATCCTCCAAGACCAGGCCGTGCAGCTTCTGAGAGCGGTTGTGGCAGAGTGTATCAAAGGTGTAATTGTCATCTTTCTTCCTCCTTGGAAAAGAGAAAACAAACATAGAATATATAGGCATTTACTGGATTAAGTTTGATTTGTAGTTTTTGCTCATTCTTTTGGTTATGATGTCCCCTTTTCAGAGATCTGCATTATCATGTAACAAGGCAATGATGGCAGTTGTGCAAATAATGCATTTTTTAAGCCGTACAGTGATAAAGCGGTAACTATAAGTGGCATATTTGTCTTTTTCAGCACTCCACAGTCTCAGCATTATGTAAATGACTGCAATACAAGGGTCACATTTACAAACAGCGAGGTTTGTGAAATACCATTGAAAAACAGGAAACAAGGAAAACCCTGAACCTGCATAAATATACATATTTAAATTTCGCCTCCCTGCTGGGCAGCGCTGGCCATGCAGCTGTGAGGAACATTTTAAAGAGGTGCTGCTGTCCATGTGCCATCAGCTTTCTGCTGACCTCAGCGCACAACATGCACACAACATCGCTAATATAATGAGAAACAGCAGCGCAGCCTTAAGCTTTTAACACCAACACAAATCTGCTTCCTGCTGCTTCTCACATTCACAGTCAGATTTGACGCTGACGGATGTTTCGCCGCTCACGTGCCGCCGTAATGGAGCCGAGCGGCTTCACCAGAATGCTGACCGACAAAGTGTTCAAAGTAAAAGGTCACTTCAGGAAAGACATTTTAGGACACCTGGGAGGAAATTAGACCTGATTAATAAAACCATCCATTGTGCCCTCATTTCCTCACTTACTCTAGCTGACTGAACAGGGGAATGTGGCGAAAAATGCTCTTGTCACTTTCACCTTGCATAAAAAGGTATATTATGCAGGATTTCCCTAAAAAACAATGTTTAGACTTTACAAAAGTAATCCCTCTCAATCATCATTTATGACAAGAAGATCAAAATATTACTGCATTGTGTTTAAGATTGAGTACCCAACCTCAAGCCTGTCAGTCACCAAGGCATAGCGTTCCGCGTGAGAACACTGTCGAAGGAAGTGTAATTGCGTCTGCTTTTGTCTCGCTATGACATTATATTATATTGTATTGAAACATGCATCTGCATGGTGATTTGAAAGGTGTAAGCAGACTTGCGACATCTTTTGACTCGACATTGCACCGACTCAATGAACAAACTTCAAGGTTGATTCACTCCCTCTCTTTGTCTCTATTTAAAAAAATATATGTAATAACCCTTTATTTAACCAGGAAAGGTCCCATTGAGATTAAAAATGTATTTTTCAAGGGAGTCCTGTCCAAGACACACAGATAATATTAAAACACATAGTGGTCTATTAACGGTCGTTCACTCTGCACCAAAGTGTAAATGCATGTGTGTGGAGGAGCGTCTCTGCAGTGTTATTTGTTTAATGTGAATGAAAAAAACCCATCAGTCTCTCAAACAGGTGCAGACACAGGAACCAAAATGTGGTACATATTGATTTAATATGAATTTTGAACTGGGTAGCAAGGATGTGGTCAGAACACTCAAAAGAAACAAGTTCGCTACACAACATTAATTGTGTTCTTATTGGCAACAATAGTTTCCTCAAAAACAATGTATAGACTTATGAAGAAATAATAAATAATCCCTCTCAGTCCTCATTTATGTCCCACTAAAAGTGTGTGGCGGTGTCTGTATCTGCAGAGACTCTGCTCTCTGCCTGTTTTTCTTTTGCTGTATTCAGGACCTTTATGAGTGTCAGCCTTTGGGCACAAAGCTACAAAATAGTGGACACAGCACAGAAAAAAAATCTAAATAGAGAGAGGTGAAAAGGCAAGTGGACAAAGCTTGTTCCAAAACAAAAACAAAGAGTGAATCTGGGGTTATCTTAACTTAACTGCGGAGGAGGAGCCAAGTTTAAATATTGTGTTTACAAACAGTAAGCGACAATTCCTGCATCATATGCCTTTGACCCTAACTTAATCATTCATTTATCTCTAAAACCATTTTGCATCATAACCCTGGCTTGTAATTATATAGAAATATGGTTTGTAAATGCAGCTTTGGTGTTCAGACACTTACCAGATACTGACACACACATCGTCGTCGTTGGGGCAGATGGCTGTGATCTCACACTCCACCTTGCAGCTCCCTTTACCCTTGCAGCTGGTGGGATGCACATCACAGAACTTGCACAGCCTTTTTATCTTCATTATAGAGGCTCCTGGAAAAGGAGAAGTGACAGAGGAGAGTCAGGTTTAGTTTAGTTTTAGTTTTGGGCAGGTGCTAGTGTACAACACCCATCCCTAGAGGGGTTTTTATGACACTAAGAGATCACAATGAGGAATAAAAGATGAGAGAAGGGAGACGAGGATGAACTCAATATATCAAGACACAACAAAGTACACATTAAAAATGTCATTAAAATGACGAACAGAAATGAGAAAACCCTCCCATGATGATCAATAACAGGAATATACATGATATTTATTAACATGAAAAGCAAGAAAAGCATCTAATTAAAGGGTGGGAGTCTTTTGGAATCTGCAGATAAATAGAAGCAGATATTCGACATAACCACAAGAAAATCCAAACTATTTCATCCTAGAGGGCTGGACAGATTTTTTCCCTGTGAAGTCTGAACAATAAGAGCAGCAGCACACACTGGCATCCACCTCTTTGGTCTTGTTCAGACTTGACTTTGCCGGCAGGCAGACCCATATCAGTGAGACAGACAGGATTGTGTGATGAGTGCCTGTGGGTTTGATAATCATCTAAGGAGACTACTGCCAGACAGGCAAGAACAACAAACAAAGGAAACACGGATGCTTCTCCTCGCTGTGGAGTCTCTAATTTGTCATGCCGATGAGTCGGCTCCCCATCTAGAAAGGTGTAGTGCCAAGTCTGTTCATGAAGATCAAAAAAAAGGAAGGGCGACATTATGTATCTGAGTGTATGAATGTTTGTAGAGAGAGTGTGCATGCTGGTGACTGTTTGAATTTGTGCAGAAATTCACCCTGCAGTTTGTCCTTGCATTGACAAGCTATTAATGATAACAATCAGCCGAGCAGCATGCATCAGTTTGGCACTGAGAGCAGAGATGGAGCAACCACGAAGGTGAACAATCTCTAATGTCTTCTCTGTTTCTACTTTTCCGAGAAGAGAGTACGCTGCACCACATAAAAGTAAAGTAGGAAGTTGATTTTGTGGCTTTAAGAGTTGGATGTGATCCTAAAAGAGGATACTCCACATTTTCCAGGATCAATATAGCAACAGTGGTTCAGGGAAAAACTTGTCTCACGGACAACACCACATGATTTTGTTAGTACATGATGTGATGAGTTTGTACAAGTGTACACAATGCAGACTTAAGTGGTACGATGAATCTCGGCCACTCGAGGATATTGAGTAAACAGTGAGGGAGAGAGTGAAAGGGAAAGACTGCACACGGTCCAAATCTCAAGAGTTTGTGTTGAGAAGTTGTACAAACTGAAAGATAAACTTGCCGAATCACAAAAACAGGAAGAGAAAACACCATGTGACAGCGCTGCTACAGTAAAACCACACAATCACACTTACTGTACGCTGACACAGGAAGTTGAACCTGTTTGTGCATCAGAATACGCAGCAAGAAAGAAAGTGGGTTCATTTCTACCTCATTTAAAGATATCCCCCGGAAGAGGCATTGTAAATACATGTGATGTGTGTGAAACAGTAGCTGGTTGTCTGAAGATGACACTGACAAGACATTCACGTGACCACAACGTGAGTGGTTTTTCTCGGCAGGGAAGTGTAAGTGAAAGCAGACTTCTTGAAAGGAGACAGTGAAGAAGTCTGTTTGCCTCTGACTTCACACTGACTTGAGGGAAAGGTGCCATGTGTGTGTGTGTGTACGCTCTTAACCTTGCACAAAAAGCCTACTGTGTCATTTCAGCCAATCCGCAGGGTGGGGTTAGACCTGCATGAATACTGTACAACCTGCAGCGTGAAAGAGCAGCAGATCTAATGCAGCATACGTTGACGGCATCCTCTTCCTGTGCCAGAGTTGAGATACTTTCACAGGAAGCTAGCAGGATATTGCAGTCGGCTATTGCTTTCTGGCCTTGTTTTAACCAAGAGACTCCCACACAAATAAAAACATCAAAATATTACACTTGAACTCCAGACTAAACTACTTGACAGAGCAATTTAAAACTCTGCCTGGCGGGTTGGTGAGGTGTTTTGAAGTAAATCAGCACTGAGGGGATAGTCCATGCCTGAGTGCTGGTGGTGGGAAGGTGGTTGAGCCGGAGTAATTATATCATTAGAGCAACTCCTCTGAAAGAGCATGTCATTTAAACCCAGGGGGCGGGCTATGGAAGGGATGAATGGTAGTAATTGTCACCCAGGGCTACATATAATTGCAGAGAGGGGGAAAGAGGATTAGGAGCAGCCAAAGCCACTTGGTGCCTCTGGGACTGAGTCTGAGACAGATGAAGGTAAAACACTGTCCTCCTGCAGGGGGGCTGCAGCTAGACCTGTTAGCAGTGTGGCTGCGCATCAAAGATGGAGATAACCCATCAGAGGGGGCCTTTACAGGCTGTGACTTACAACAGGTGACCTCCTCCCAAAAACTAACAGACTGTATCATTCAAAGGGAACAGTATCCTACTGCATGGTGTAAACAGATAAGAATAGACGAAGTAGTAATAAGAAAAACAAAAGCTTGTTGATAAATGAAACCTTCAAGGCTCAATAACCTTTGCACTTGAGAAATTTCTGTTGTTTTTTGTAACTGAATTCGACTTTTTATAATGAAAGTGATGTACTTTTGTACTACAGCCCTCTATAAAGCACCTGTATAAACATATATTAAGTTACATTTCAGGAAAACATTGGAATATAAATAGTGCTGGCAAGAAAGACAAAAGTTTGTTGATAGATGAAGCATTACAGGATGAATATCCTGCACATTTATGGTCATGTGAATGTCTTGTCAGTGTCATCTTTAGACAACCAGCTACTGTCTCAGACACACAACCTAAATTACTTTTACTTTTCATAATGAAAAGAGATGCAATAATGCACTATAGGCCTGTATAAACACCTGAGTAAACATAAATTAAGTTACATTTCAGGAAAACATTGTAATATAAACATTGTTAGGCAAGCAAGACAAAATATTGTAGATAAATGAGGCATTTAGGGCTCAATAAACTTTGCACTTGGGGAGTTTCTGTTGTTTTTAGAAAATCAATTTGTCTTTTTATAATGAAAAGCCATGTAGTACTCTACTACAGGCCCTGTGTAAGCATATATTAAGTTACAATTCAGAAAAACACAGTAGCTCAATATAAATAGTGCTAGCAAGAAAGACAACAACTTGTTGATAAAGAATCATTTGTTTGTTTTATCATTTTTTATGATGAAAAGCGACATAATAATGTACTACAGGCATGAGTTAAACACCTGTGTAAACATTAATTATGTTGTATTTAGAAAGATAAAGGAATAGTTATAGTGCCATGTGGAAATATTTTGGGATATAGTAATATGGCACATGTTGTCTTTTAAAGGCTGCATTACAGCAAATCGATATAATTTTTGTTTTAGCTGTCCTGTTAAATGCCTTTACCCGTTTAGTCACTTTATCAACATTACAAGTGATTGGTTATAAAACATTAAATTGTGAACATATGTCATAAGGTCAATTCACAATATCGCCACAATATCGATATAAAGGTATTTGGTCAAAAATATCGTTATGTTTGATTTCCTACAGGCCCATTTAAAACACCTGTGTAAACACAAATTAAGTTGAATTACGTGAAGACATGGAGATAGTAATAGCTAGAAAAGAAGCTGTAGTATAAATGAGGCATTTAAAGCTTAGTAACTTGCCCACTTTGTGAGTTTCTGTTGTTTTTATTAAATTAATGTGATTTTTTATACTAAGAAAGAGGTGTAACAATGTGCCACAGACCTGTTTAAAACACCTGCCTAAACAACGAGTGTAATAATTTTTATAAATTAGCCAAGTTGTCACTTTGAATCGCTTGCTGACGCCTCAGAGATGCGCCTGAAATCCCTCCGCCGGAGCTCTGGCAACTTTTCTCGGAGTATAAAAGTTGAACTCACCCGCCTCCTCGAGCTGAATACTACCAAAGAGTATCGCTCCACACCAAAAAGCGGAAAACCGAAGTAGCTCCATTTAGAGACGGACTATAGACTGCCCTCTTTCTCATTAATTAACCGAAGCCTTGACACCGGGTTTAATATCCAGACTCCGCGGACTTTCTTCGGTCCGCCTGTTGCTTCTTCCCCAAGAACGCCTCCACAGCTCCGGGTAGAAGGAGCAGAGTAAACACACCAGGCAGGACTTGCCCTATATGACTCACACAGTATGTGCACTTTTCATGAAACAGGAAATCTTCAGAGGGGTTGGACAGTTTTTTTTTCTCTCTTCTTCTTCTACTTCTCAGTCATGCTCATGTGCCTCAGAAAGTGAACCATGTCATTAGGAGGCTGAAACCCAGCAGAGCAGGACTTGAAATGACATGCTCTAAAATAGCTTAACCAGAAGGTTCACCTATGGGCTGCAAGCATATGCAAACACCCTGATTTACTTCAAAGCCGTCACACCTTTCAGATCTTATTTAGAGCTCCTGAAAGAAAGCTGCCGGGTGCTGCTCATATTTAATTTAAATGTTTTATACACACTAAACTCATTTAGGTGTCCATTCCAAGTCACTAAATTAAATCCCTCTGTTTTTCTGGAGAGGTTCCAGGCTCACAGTTAATCAAAGATGACACGAGGAGTGTCGAGAGTCACTCCATATCTCTCGTGTTGTTTTTTATTGAAGACACACAGAGGTTAAGTCCATTATAACACCCATAAATTAGCCGACTATTGCCGGAGCTTTGCAGACATGTGTTTTTGCTCTGCATGCTTGAGCCGTGATGTCAGGTTTCAGTCTTGACCCGGTGACCCGATGGCTTATAACTCTCCATACGGGACGCCCACTCCGTCTTGCACCACTGGCTCGCTGAGATTTATTAACAGCTTTTGGTGAGCCTGTTTCAGCGTAGGTGTGGTGTAGAAAAAGATGTGCCTTGTAAATTCACAACTTGCCTGAAACCATGGATGGATTACTGAACGGATGTTCTGAGTACAGGCCCAGGGCTTTAAATGTACAAAATCTTACTCAAGAGACTCAAACTGACATAAAATTACAACTACTAAGACATGCACAAACAGCTGTGAAGAGGCGTATGATATTAAAAAAGGGCACAACAATCACAAAGTGACACAAAGCAACTATAAAAGCTCACACAACCTTAAACAAACAAACCAACCAGAGGTGGTGCCAGGATGTTTTCACTGAAGTAGCTTGGTATAGTTGCTACATGAGTGAGCGGAGCTGCCCATGAATGTTCAGAAATAAATCTACAAATGTGGCCTGTGGCCTCTTGCACAAGCAGCCTTAAGTACATTTAGTCAAGTACTATAATTAAATACACATTTGAGGCACTTTAATTGAGTATTTTAATCACACTTTCTAGTTTTACTCCACTACGTTTCAGAGGAAAATATTGTAATTTTTATTTCACTACAGTTATCTGACAGCTTTAGTGACTTTACAAATTAAGACACAAAAACAAGTACAGCTGGACAATAAATCAGTTAGCAGAAAATGAATTGGCAGCAATTTTTTTAATAGTCATTTCAGTCACTTTTCATGTACAAACATTGAATGGTTCCAGCTTTTAGTTTGAATTATTTTAAACCATTTTATTACATTTAGTTGCATGTTATTACATGTAGTTTTTCTGCATTGAAACTATGCACAGTGGTCACATGTTACTAGAAAACATTTTACCTTTTATTTAAGTTAAATTATATGACAATTTAAGTTACTTTACAAATTAAGACATAACATATGAAAATGTTAATGGTCAAATGATCATTTAATGCTTCCAGCATTTATTCATAAATATTTTATTAAATTTAATTAATTTCACTTTCAGTTTTCTGCATTGAATGTTTGATTATAATAGCTTGAATATTTAGCAGATAACACTTACATACTTTGATTTAAGGAACACTTAAACTTTGTATGTAAAAACATAATAGATCATTCTGTATACTTTTAATGGTATTCATTTCCCAAAATGTCAGCAAAAACAGGCTCCTTGTGGTTGTTGTTTAACCCATTTTACTGACCCTATTTCACTTTTTGGCTCTGAAGGGTGGGTGTGAGTTACTCATTAATTAAAGAAAAAAAAAATATGCAAGGGCATGCACAAGCAGCCTATGCACAGTGGTCGGATGGAACTAGTATTTTTTATTTAACCATAATTATATTAACTTACTTTACAAATTAAGATATAAGAAAATGCTAATGTTATATGTTTTTGTGTTAATGTACTATATAAGCTTAGTTCATGACCCCTGACCCCGACCTGTTCTTGTGAATTTCGTCATTAAGTTTTATAAAATAAAGTTATATTTGTTGTCTGTACAGACAACACATTGTAAACATGATAGCTAATTCTGTATACTTAAATGGTACTAATTTCCCAAAATGTCAGCAAATACAGGCTTAAAAATCCCTTTGAAAGCTTGTTTGCGAGAGATGTTGCTGAGCCCATTTCACTGACCCTGTTTCACTCCTGGCTCTGGGGGTGTGTGTGCGTCTGTTTGTCCAAGCTTGCGTGCCAGGCAGCCGATCAGCACTGCAAGATGAAGTCCAAGCCACAAGGTGGAGACCCGACAGCGCTGTGAGCCCAAAAACAGCCCTTCCCCACTGACCTCAGCACATGTGGGCTCCCAGAGGGTCACAACATCCTGCTCACTGACCACAACACCCAAACAAACTGCTATTTAACTTCACTTTATCTGCTTCACTTCAGCAGGAAACCCACAACACTACTGTGTGCCCAGGCTTATTTAAACACCGTCTTTTTTAGTGTTACTTCACGTGCCTCTTTCACTGTTACTTTTAGCTTCCCCCTGCACAAGTTCCTCAGTGTTCCTTTGCCTTTGAACGGTTTCCCCCCCCTCCTCATCGCACAAACACAGATAAACAAGCGGCAGGCAAACATCCTGAGTGGTATTATGCTCAATAGCAGGTGCTTGGCGTTCCTGTAAACTGCTCGGGTCGAGTGGAAAGGTAAACAGAGCAACCTGATGACAAATCTCTGGACGCATGCCTCGAGATAACACCGGTGGCAAACAAGCGCTATGTGCAGCCCATTCCAAAGAAGATGACAGTCTCTTTGCACCTTTCTCTGCATCTCTGCAAAGTGGGAACACAACCGCAGTGTCTCTCCCACACACAGGATTATATGCATAGGCCTATATTGTATGCACATTTCTTATAAGATCTCTCCTTCGCACTGAGAGCCAACTGGAGGGATGCCACAAAAGGAGAGGGTGCGCAGGAATATTGAATTATCAGTCAGAACTAAGCTGAGGAGAGGCAACTACTGCAAAGTTAGAAAGATGCTGAATTGCTGTCAGAAACTGCGACTTTATGGCGTGTACTGCAAAACGATATATGACATAAAAAAGTTTTAAATTTTAAAGGAATATTTTCTGGATGGAGGTTGATCAGGTGTTATCAGCCCTTTGGGAGTGTTCCTATATATGTCTTATTTTACTATAAAAGAGATAAAAAGCGATTTAAAACTCTGATGTCATCACAATGTAAAGTCTATGAGCCGAGCAGGAACTCGCGGCCTGGGCCAGCCAGACAAATATTGCTCTGCATATTCAATGCAACGAATAATACAAAAGTTAACCTTGAAGCCAGAAAACTTTTATTATATATGTGCCAGATGAGCAATTCTCATTGGACTGAATAAGCCCCATATTTGGGTCCGGTGGCAAGGTCTCATAATACAGGTGCCTCTCAATAAATTAGAATATCAAAGAAAAGTTTTCAGTAATTCAATTCAACAAGGTGGAAATAACACATTATATAGATCCATTACACACAGAATGAAAGATTTCATGTCCTAATTTATTTAATTTCTTCTAATTATAATGATTATGGCTTACATTTAATGAAGACCTAAAATACTGTGTCTCAAAAATTTTTTATATTACAAAAGATCAATTTTAAAAGTATGGAAATGTTGGCCTCTAAAAAGTATGTCCTGCCCTACAAAGCCTAACTGCAGTAACTACATTTTTGGTCAAAATTGAGTTATAGCTAAAAATGAACCCATTGATGTCTGTTTTATTTTTTGACAAAATTTTAGATTTAAATTTTGCTTTATTTCAGAGAAATAATTATATAAAAACCACAAAATCCAACTAAAAACCAAGCAGTAATTGCACTTACCACGGTCTGCTTTGGATATACATACTAATTTAAACATAAAAATAATAGAAGTTATAGGTTTATTTGAAAGGGAAATTATTATCTAGATAGTGATGAAGTAAAAAAGTGAGACAAAATTATATTAAGACTAAAATATAACATCACTTTATAATATTAAGTCTAAAATAAAACTAAGTATTTTAGACTTAATATTATATTATTCATACAAGTTGTAAATACACTTATAACAAAATCAATGTGAAAATGTTTCTTCACTGAAAACAAAATATAAAAGCTGAAAGTAGACAACAACATTGTAGTTACTACACTCTGTTTATCATTACTATTAGAACCTTTTACAGAAATGCAGTAATTACATTTTTGGGGTCAAAGATCAAATAAATCAATAATGATTTTACCTTTTGCGTAGTTACTGCAGTTAGACTTTGTAGGGCAGTATATGCACTCAATACTTGGTTGGGGCTATTTGACTTGAACTACTGGAAATGGACTTTTCCATGATATTCTAATGTATCGAGATGCACCTGTACATCCATGGTCATGAAATGCACCTGACTGGATAAAAGTGCTGCAAATTTTGTGGTTCTCTGCTCCAAGTAGATCTATCTTTGGGTGCACAGTACCACAGAACATGCCCTCCAAATGGTTGCAGCTTGTTTAGGTTTAGGCACCAAGACTACTTGGATAGGGTTATGAAAAGATTGTGGTTCGGATAAACATTTCTGGGGGTGTGACATGCAATAAAGTGTGTGTAATATTTGTACGTCGCTTTGGATAAAAGCGTCTGCTTAATGACATTGTAGAATCTCGTAGTAAAGTGGCCGTGTTGTGTAACCTGTGAGACTGCAGATAGACCCTTCTCCTCAACATAGAAGCTTGCTCATAAACGTTCAGTTATTCCATCAAAACAATCCACAAAAAGCCATTTCTGAAAACATTTGAGGCGCAAAATAATAGGCAATGTCACTTCTGAATCTTGTTTCATTTTAGAACATTTCACAGCTTGATCCAAGTTTTGTGAGCCAGGTGCATCACCCTTGAAATACTGGATAAAGCTGAAGTCTAGTCTGATCAGCAGGTATAGACCAGACACAGTAGCCTTTCTCCAAACTGGCCCCAACACACCATGCACTGTGCGACTGCTTCTTCTGCTCTCCACAGGAAATAAATACAAGCAATGATACACCTGTTATTATCTAGTCAAAATGCACGGTAGCGTGTACACCGGGCCTGGAATTTCGTAATTTTAGGGACACGGCCACTTGGCCTTTTGTGTTGTCAATTTTTTAAGGGCACAAAGGCCAAAAGCCAGGGCACCAAGGCCATAAAATAAAACAATGATTTTAAGACAACGTTCATATTGAAACTAATTTAAGGACTACGACTCTGAGGAAGATTGGAGTCTCGGTTGAAACTGTCAAGCAGGTAAAGAAACATCTCCTTGTAAAGTAAAATGCATTAATCTTGTGCTCTTTGAGACAGTCGGTGTTTGACTGACTGACGGGTGACAGACACTCTGCTGAGCAACTGCAACACAATGCAAAATAAGTTTATATTATATATCATGTAAAAAAAAACTTTCAGTAGCTTGAAATGTGACGTTAGTGCAGCACATGAGACTGTGGCGGGACAGATTAGAGCGTTTGATTAAGTCTCCTTGCTTGGCCAGTGATAGGTTTGTGTTGAACTGTCATTATAGCCCGTCTGAGCGGTTCATGCCAGGCTCAATTCAAACCCACCACTGATGATGAATGTCATGAAAAGATGCTTTTTTTCCTCAAAAATTGCTAGGGCACGAGGGCCATGGCCACTTGTATACATTTTTTTAAACAATATTTTATTGAAATGTCAAGTTCTTTATCAGAAAATAGACAAATTCCGCTCATACAGTCACAAAAAAGAAGAAAATAATAATAAAAAATTGCATCATGATACACACATGGCTGGACAAAAAAGTCAAAAGCACAGAGAATCTTGAACTACAACACAGACAGAGAGTGAATGCGACCTCTGCTCAGTCTAGCCAATTACACCACTATATCTTTAAATAGCAAATATTTGTTTGTGGCTATATTAATGTTCTGAATATCACATAACACCAACTCTATAATCCCTAAAGTTGCAAGGTGCTACATTCTTCCTACTGCATGGGATTTATTTTCTAATGTACCTAAATTTATACAACTGCACACAAAGGATGCCTCAGTGAAATTCATATTCTGAGCTGTAGATTTCACTTGAGAAATGTGACTTCTGTAGCAGGTTTCTTCATGTTATATATAGAATTGCAGATTGTATTTTCTTTAGATATATTTTTGAGTCAAAAGGAGTCAGGAAAACAGAAAAATCTAACAAAATGTGAAAGCTCCTTTTCCCCCCATAAGGGACTTGTTGGCATCAGTTTGGCAGGTCATTGTGTCTCAGATGCTCAAGATTTGGAGGTATCGGTATCTCAAAAAAAAGCAACATTCTGTTAGTACATGTTTGCTTTTACAGAGGTTTAGTCTTAATCTTCTAAAGCCCACCTGTCCCGCCGGCGATCAGCTTAAGCCGTATAGAAACTCCATGCCTGTTTTTTATTTAAATATAGTTTTATATTGTATAGTTATATTGTAGGTTCTTCAGGGACACCAGTGATGCCACAAAAGAAAAACTCCCATATGGTTAAGCCTAGAAGTCTGGAATTATATAGAAATGTAGTTGACAAGATGTAGGAGGTCTGTGATGATTGATGCGCAGAATTCTGGCACAAAGGATGTCCTAGTTATCCAAATATAACTTGTTATAGACTGGGAGAAAAAACAAAACAAAAACAATCCCAAAACTTTCTTCTTTTAGAAATTTTGAACTGATGTAGTTTAGGTTGTCTTTTCCCCGACATGGTTAAGATAAACTATAAGATATTACTAAATAAAGCATCACACATTAATTTCTGCCTTTTGTTTTAAGCTTTTTCCATTAGCCAAATAGGCATAAATTCCACACAAGGTGGGTGTTAAACGGATAAAAGCAGGTGAAATATGATTAGTAATGATATGATTAGCCACGTACAAAGTGTCTTTAATTTGTCTGTCTAATCTCTTTAGCAGTGCCCACTGGCTTTGGATTTCACTGTCATCAACAGAAGAAATCTCCCTCTCCAGGTCACCTTGAAGGCAACTGATTTCTAAATATAACTTGTTCCCCTCTGGGTGTTTTCAGCAGTCATCTGAACAGAGAAGGGTTACTCTGTGATTTGCTGATGATTGGTCCACTGGCTGTGAAAGCAAGCAAGCTGCTGGATCACTGCACCCACCGCCAGCCAGCCACCTCACACCGTCTGTCTTTGTAAACCACTTTCAATCAAGACTTTGTTACAGGATGAAATGCATAAATACAGCTCATGCCAGAGAGAGAAAAACCACATCTTTAAACACAGCCCTTGAGTACGTCAAGCCTTGGCATGTGTATTTGCACAGCAGAGAGATAGTAATACAACTTGCAAATTGCTTGTGAGAATAGTGGCACAAAACAATCAGGCGATTTTAAATCTTCAGTTACATTGCACATGATTAAGGGTCCCTCCTACACAACTGGAATATGATTTTTTTTCAGATTGTGGACGCTTTTTTTCTCTAGCTTTCAGTGAGTCTTTTGAACGTCAATCTATCAGGTGAATGTGCCGGAAGATGTGCCGCTTTAATCCTCCAGACACCACTTTCACTCCATAGACTTCTCATCATCTCTGACAGAATTACAGTAATGCTGCACAGAGTTACAGTACAGTGCAGCTTTCAAGTGTCTTCTAAGGATTTCAGATGAATGTACATCTATCATAAAAAAGATGGAGTGTGGGGGCAGTAAGTGAAAGGTGAAATCAAGATAAAAGGAGAGGTAAGGAGAGAGCAATGAATCCACCCACCCACCTACCTACTAGGGGTGTAAAGATACATTAATCTGTTTCTATATATTGGATAATATATCCAATAACATTAATGCAAAGTGATCATATATCAATGCATGTCCACCTTTATATTCTTGTCATTAAAAATAATAGATTTCCATTTAAATGACTGGAAGGCTCAATAAAATTGTCAAATCATATTTTATTTGCTTTTTGCAAGTTGAATCCACTTGAGATTGAATTGTGGCAGACTGTGTGATATCAGAAAATATTGGATTGTTGCCCAAAGAATAATCAATATTGCATCATGATGAAACTACCTAAATTAGCATCCCAAATATCACATTTACATGAATCATGGATGCACTAGCCAAAATGTAAAGTAACAAATTCTCAAAATTTTTACAGAAAGCATACAACAAAGTAATATAATAAAGTATGACTTTTTGTATAAAGCCCTAGAAAACAGTTAAAGTTAGTGTTTGGGAAAAAAATGATCTACTTTTATACTTTTGACAGCTACGATTCCAGTTTTCAGAAAGTCAATAAACAATTAGTTTACCACATCAGGCCTGTTTCCCATCAAATCTCATTAGATATAATTTTACTGACACCTCGCTAATTTAATTTGTGGGCCTGCTGGCTTTTAAGTATTGCACTATGAAATAAATTCTTCATGATGGAACTTGTAAATATCAGATTTACATGAATTATGGATGCACCAGCCAAAATGCCAAACTCAAGATGTCAAAAAAACATATTCCACACCAATAGGTATTGTCACAGTGGTTATGTCCACTTCTTTTATACAGACTATTACTGTGGCTCTATTTGGATACTTCTGTACTTACACTTGCTAGCATGAGTGTGTTGACAAGTATGAGAAAATATGTGACACTTCTTACCCTCAATGGTCGCCATCCTCTGCCTAGCAGAAGGGAAGAGACCATAAACATCAAACATGTGAAAATGGCAGCTGAGAAAAATGAAGTGATGAGATTAAAACGGAAATCACTGAACTACAGAAATTTGAGTTATACATATGCTTTTTCTCAGTGACTACCACTATACTGTAGTAGGATTGAAGCCACTTTTGAGTTCATTTATCATCCAGAACTGAATTACTGCTTGATATCTGTCTATTGAGATGTCTGTGGTTGACTATCAACAGCTAATCTACGAGCTTCTGCTAAGTGCATAATGTCTGTGTGTGATTTGAGACAACACTACCCTGATTAAAGCCATGCACTACACTTTAATACAAAGTTTACACAACGTTCTGCATGGAAGTGTACTAACAGAAGTATCTGAATTGAGCACAGAGCATTAGCGTGCTGATGTTAAGCACATGGGATATTCACCATTTTAGTTGCATGACAGCATGCTAACCCTAGCTAACTAGAAATGAACAGCTGTAAGTAAAGCTGAGGCTGATGGGAATGTCATTAGTTTTGCAAGTATTGGATGTATTAAAATTTCGACCACATTCCAGCGCTAGACAAGAAGTCACTGGATCAGCAGTAATAAGGATTGATCCTCATCCACATTTTAATGTGGTGGACCAACTGAGTGTCCCTAGAGCCACAATGTCAGCAAGGCCGACATTCATTTTGAATGATCATGAGCTTTCATCTCACAACTGCAAGTCATAAGAGGACTATGACTAATATAGCATGCATACAAACACGTTTGATTCATTTTAAACCCACGGACATGTGTAGGAAGGCTGTCCATGTACGGGAAAGATAGTACTACTAAACACGAGCTCCTGCTTTGATGTTCGATGCACGCGCTTTACCACAAATTCTGTCAGAGAGCGACGGACTGAGGAACTCTGACTCAACACGGCTTGCATGTGGGGTTGTGTGCAAACTTATACAAAGTCATGCAAAACAACAACACACACTCCCACACAATGAATTGGCACAGTTTTCTTGGTGCCACTGGTAAACCTAAGGAAGTAGCAATGGCCCGCTCTGACAACAACAGCCCCTCTCTGTCTTCTCCCACCACTGTGAACGGGCTTTGTCCCCCAGCATTAGTCAGACGCTGTGAAGGAAGGGAAAGTTTATCTTAAACGCTCCAAAGGTCACAACCTTTGGTATCACAACACTTTTAGGGCTATTGTTCTCCGGCAGAACATCGATAGGTGTCCAAAACTGTGCCAAAGCTGGTTTTAGAAGGCGAACACATTGTGGAGGAGGGGAAGCATGTGAGCAAACGCTGCAGCGTGTGACTCCGTCTCTGTGTGACAGGCAACATCCTGTTTCTTGGTGTGGTTTGACATAAAGTGACAGAGGTAAAGTCAGATGAGATACTCTGAGGTAAACACTATGATCAGTTTGTGTAAGCTTGTATACTGACCATACGTTAAAGGACATAAAATGTGCTCACACAACTCAAAACTCTTGCTAGAAACTCATTATTTAGCATCTGTAAAACAAAAACAGCACTCATAATTGGGATACACTGTGAACTTGAAAGCCTGCTAAATTTAAAAGACCTCAAAGCAGCAAAAAGAGGAAACAGACAGAAAACAAACAAGCCAGCAAAAACAGCTCTCTTCCTCTCCTGATAATGCTTGGAACCATCTTCTTCCTGAGTGCATCACATGAACCATTTCAGTGGTTTTGCACAACAGATACGACAGAAGTATCCAATCACTCTGTGGGCGACCGTGCTGTGATCTGTGCAGTGTTGGGGTTAAACAAGCCTATGAAGCCTGTGTCCTGCCATCAGTCCCCACACAGCCTGTAAGTACTTCTGCGGTGAGAAGATGATGAAGATGATGGTCATGCCATTCACCAAATCTTGATTACAGGGAAAAGACTATTTCAGCAAAGAGAGGGGGGGAAGATATAGTTGCTCTGTCACCGATTAAATGTTTCAATATGAAGCCTCTAATGTGGTCGAAGATACGGTTACACGCAAACACAATCAAAGTGTCTTCGGCTGTGAGGGAGTGAATGCAGTATATCAAAGAATTTCATGCATACTAAAAAGGAAACATATGCACTGCATGCAGCCCCTGCATTAATGAAAGCCATGTGAATTATAATACTGTGTGTGTGCTGGCCTGTACTGCATAGCAACATACTGTACTTTATCACAGTGGGGGGAAAAGGTACTCTTGTTATCTTTTAACTGAGCAAAAGTTGAAATATCATAATCTCAAAATACTTTCTGACAAGTGTAATTCCTGAATTCAAAATATTATTAGGGTACATTTGGCTGATAATATTGTTACTTAAATTAACTTTAAGGAACATCAAAATATATTTGTTATGCAGAAAGTCAGATATAGAATATTTAATAAAATATTACATTATTATGTTGTTATCACTAACATTTTGATGTTAGATTTTGTCAATAATGTGGAGCCAATCTTAGATACTTTGTATACTACTGGGTCGATTTGTAGTAGTACGTAAAAAGTATACTTAAATACGGCAAATGTACTGATCATAACACACAACTACTAAGTATTAAGTAAGTACTTAATTACAGTTTTATGGTTCTTTATGGAAAAATGTGTATACTTTATAGTTACAAATTCTAGATTTTAACAGAAATCATACAACAAAGATAATAAAATATGACTTTTTGTATAAACCCCCTGACTATATATCGGTTAAAGTTAGTGTTTGGAGAAAATATGATCTACTTTTATTTGACAGCTACAGATCCAGTTTTTCAGAAAGTCAATAAACAATTTGTTAACCACATCAACCCTGTTCCCTGTCAAATCTCATTAGATATAATTTTACTGACACCTCGCTAATGTGATTTGTGGGCCTGCTGGCTTTTTAGTATTGCACTAGAAAAAAAATCCTACAAATTAATTTGGTGACCGAAATAAAATCTTCTGCAACCCTCGTGAGGGTGAGAACATATAAAGCAGTGGTTCCCAAATGGCGTCAAGTCCAGGTGTGCCATGGAATTTTGTGACAACCATACACTACTAATGCAGTATGACTCACAGCAGTATTGCCAAAATGAATGCCTGCTACTAGTAGCCGTGCAGTCAGCATCACTTGCATCTGCTGAAACAACCCATAATGAACTAAATGAGCCTTTGGTCAACACTACCCATATCGCGGTTCATGGAGCATTCTTAAAATAATGCACGTCATTATACATACAAGTACGGTTTACTGTTGTAACAAAAGGCTGCCGTGTGATTGAATTTAGCCTGCAAAACAACTGATCTAGGTTTAGGTAAAAAAACCAACAACTTACTAGTAAGTCTGTCCGTCTAAAAGACAGTTTAAACAGTAAATAAATATACATAAATGCTTGAAGTGAAGTAGTTATGAGGTCAACGGAAGTTCAGTGATGTTTAAACCACATTGTTAACGTTTGTTTTCACATGGGAGACAAACCCTGTTCTCCTGGGTGAAAGTCCAGGGTCTGCAGCCCCCTGGACCCCCATAGCTGGCTACTCTATGTCCGAGTGGAAAGCCCTGATGATTGGATACACTGAAGTAAAGGAAAAAAATCATTCACAGAGCGATAAGAGTGATAACGTGTAATAGAGAATATTTTGCACTCTGACGTGCCTTGGTCAAAAAGTTTGAAAACCACTGATGTATGTTTGTTCCACCTGTAGCATTAAAATCCTGCTGACATGTTTCTGATGATCAGAAAGTATACGGTATATAAAGCTATATTGTTGTGATTGTAGCCATTGTGCATAATAAAACGGTCTACATTTACTTTTAATACTTGAAGCTGCCCGCACCAATACTTGTCTGTGATGTAAAAGGTTTCACTTGTGAAAAAAACACAGAAAATTATCATTTGACTATGCAGTTTCACTTGTCTGCGGAGTTTTAGGGATTTTTATGGCTTCTGTTTTATGGCCCACAACTTCCCTCGACCTTACTTCACCGTTTTACTCATCAGCGTCGTTTCCAGCGGCAGCAGGCAGCTGTTTTCACCAGATACGCCCCAGATAACCTCAGATCAACGGACTCGCACTCCACCTGCCCTGCGTCAAACTGCGGAAAGTTAGTAACTAACTGTTGAGACCGGTGGAGCCTTTAGCTGTTAAAGAGCCAGTAATTTGTGGTGACCTAAACAGAGCTGAATGCTTCCTCTATAGATCTTTAATATGGAAGTCACTTTCACATGTGACAATAGAAAAAGCACAGGTGTACGTCACTAAAATGATGGCTAATTTTTTTTTGTTTCTTCAGTTTCAGGATCCTGGTATTGTGCATGTTGGCTCACTTCAATAGAACTGAGTCATTGTTATGAAATGTAATTAGTAATACCTGTGTTTTCTCTGCTGTGACAATAATGTGAATAAGCTGTAAGAGGTGCTGTCTGGCTTTTCCAAGGTTGTCTGCAAGAGTGGTTTATATCTAAGTGTATGTTGCCATGAGATAACGAGAAATAAGGTGATACATCTGCAGCTTTACTGCCCTCAGCTTGGTAAATGCAGCTGCTGCCAATATGAAGCTTTAGAAGTGAAAATGTCAGCGGTTCACTGGAGGTTGTGATGCACAAACAGCATCCACTGATTTACAGTCGGCTCATTGTGGGATGCAGCTCAAAGATGGAGGGGATGGGCGTATGCAAAGAAAACCCCGATTCTCAATGACATGCAACAGGCCGCACTCCAAATATGTTCAGCGAGTGAGCCCAGTGATCATGGTTTCCCAAGAAACCCACTTGTAATAAACATTCAACATCAGAGTGTTTGAAGGGCAAGTCCTCCCTGGTCTCAGCAGCCGCATGCGTATTTACAAACATCTGCAGATTCCCCCTGATGAGACCAAAGATTCTTGTGTACTTCCCATGGGAAAGGCTGCGCCGGCATCGGGATGAAACAACATTCCAGACAATATATTAATGTCACATCTCTACCCAGAGGGGCCCTTTTGGAGTCGTGGGGTCTCTTGAGGGGTTGGTACACAAAGATGAAAGCACTTAATTGGAGGATATTGAAACAGCATTTAAAAATATCATAGGCAAAGTTAGACTTGTGAAAGGGTTTGCTGACATTTATCCTTTTATTTAAAATCAAATAGCCTGTTGTTGAGTCAAAGATCACCCTCTGAAAGCATGGACATGATGTGTTTTATGCATTTATCACAGAAATAATTCATTCACTGGTTATCTGAAGGTCCCTGAAGGGATAGTTTGGATCTTGCTGTGGGCAGGGGCAGCAGCAAAATGTATTTCAACCACCTAAAATAATATCCACCTACAAAAAACACACGTTTATAAAGTTGAAGAATTTTTTCACTGTTTTACCTTGCCATTAGACAGCACTTTCTGATGGGGAACTAAAGCCTTTAAATCAGGCATATCCAAACTATTCCAGAAAGGGCCATGTGGCTGCAGGTTTTCCTTCCAACCAAGCAGAAGCACAACAGGCACAAGTCATTTAATCAACTGATCTCAGGGTTCAAACAGCTGATCAGTCGAATCAGGTTTGTTCTTGATTGGTTGGAACAAAAATCTGCAGCAGCATGGCCCTTTATGGAATAGTTTGGACATGCCTGCTTTAAACCCATCTATGCTCTCTTCAAAGCCAGCAGACTCCAGACAAAAACACTAATTTTGCACTAATTTTACCTCACAGAACACACAAGTTGTTGGCCTCCCGCTGCCTTGAACATTTAGTTTGCTTGTGTTACCCTGTTACTTTTGGGTTTTCATAGGTAAGTTCGGATTCACCAAAATCACACAATAACACATACAAACTTATCAATCCAGGCAGCGGGAGGCCAGTACCTCTGCTGTACTGCAAGGTTAAACTACTGGTTTTGTCAATGGAGTCTGGTGGCTTTTAAGAGAGAATAGAACACCTTTAATTCTCCCCGCGTAACTTAAACAGGGCTGTCTGACAGCAAGGTAAACTTGTAAAAGTATTCTAAATACGCACATAAAATGATACAGATATTTTTAAGTGGCTATATAATAAGTTTTGCTTAGCTTCTGTGTCAACTGGGGTGTGGGTCGACCTCCATCTACTGTAAGTAAAACACTGACATGGACAAGTAGGGCAACTCATACAACCCCACTTCAAATAAATTTGAACTATCCCAGTAACATTAATTGGCATTTTTAATGGTTACCCCTGTTTTATTGATATTTTATTGATTATTTTCCTCATTCTCTTAATCTTTAACTGATGATTACAGCAGTGTCTGAATCATTATAGATTCATGTAAAGTTTCCTGTGATCTAATATCTCAAATGCTGTTTGAGCAGTTTTTTCATTACTCTGCTGGTGATAAAATGGAATTTTCTAGTGAGTTAAGGTTATTCATTTTGATAAAATATCCGCAGAAATTATTGACTATTCATGAAATTACTATTCATGAAAGTTGCATGAATTGAAATTCATGCAACTCATCCTGTCTTGACTGAGGCAGCTTGCAGCTTCACTGAGGTTAAGTTTAATTTCTAAACACTGCTGCAGGTTTGAAATTACTTCAGACACTTTCCCACCTTTTCTGTCACTCTATTGCATATTGTCCAGTTTGCACAAACACCTTCAAATAATCCCAGCTAAGATCAAATGAATAACAAATGAACCGCTCTCAGCTAACCACCAGTCAGCATCATGCACCTATCTTTGATCTCAGGCAAACAGATGTACAGTTTGAGGTATTAGATGAAAACATGCTCTGTATATCGAGGGCAACTAAATAAGTTCCCCTTTAACACTTCCTCTGACTGCAGCGCTGCGTGGCCAGGGCCAGTGGGTACATGCTGGGTGTGCCAGCACAGGAAGCAGCACTCATCCTGTGCCACCTTCTGCTCTTGTTGCAGGCAGGAAATACCACCATGACCCAACACTGATAAGGACAAGGAGCTGAGCCACGGCCACGTGGTAAACAGTGCCGGACAATGGAGGAACCGTATACCCCGTGTTTATGTGTGTGGGAGAGAGAATGAAAGAGAGAGATTGATAGTGATGGGAAAATAAAAAGAGTTTTGTTTTTTCAAGGACATAGTATGTATTCAATGTGGAAATCCTGGCAACCCTTTACTTTAACTCCCCATTATCTTGAGCAATTATCTAACTGATATAATGTTGTACGTGCATTTAAGTACGTGCGCTTACTTGTTTTTGCGCCGAGAGTTAGATGAGAATATTTATACCATCTTCTGTAGATATGAAGCTACAGCAAGCAGGCAGTTAGCTTAGCAAAAATACTAGAAAAAAAAAGAGAAAACAGCCTGTTATCTCCGTTCAAAATTGAAAAATTTGCCTACCAGCATCTCTGAAACTGACTCATAGATGGCAAAGTAACTAACAAAGTTGAGGCCTATTCGTGGACTTCCTGGACTTCTACAATGGCAACGAATTAGTAGATTCACCTGCTAGCTTTCTACCCAAGTGAGGCAGCAGAGGGATCATAAATGGGCGGAGCAATGTCATGAAATGTAATCAAAAGTTGTTTTGTTGTTAAAAACAGTATTTGTTGGGGGTCGTTTGAATTAATTAGAACAAATTGCGTTTGACCTTGATTTTGGGAAAAATGTTTACATTTTTTGTTGGGTGGTGACCTCTACTGGCTGTAGTAATTATGGTGGGAGCAAAGAAGGAAGTCAGGTGAAGTTGTATAAAGAGCGACAAAGACCGCATAGGGAGGAGGTCAGACTGGATGGATGGTGTCATACCAGAAACCGTCTGGTTCATACCAGAAAAAATAAATTGTTCTATGGATATATGAAGATGGTTGAGGTTACACACTGACCATGAAGGGTTAGAGTCAAGAAAGCCCATTGGTTGGGGGATAGGATCTGAACAAATCTGGTTTCCAGTACAGATCAGGTTGTGGGAGATGGACTAAACAAACACCAGCCTTTTACCCAGGAGTCTGCTGTTTGTATCCCATTCATAATGTTGGACAATATGCACCTCCAGGCCTGCTGTAGGTGCAGTTTCCTCTCTATCTGAAGCATTGTAATAGTATATAGCAACTGATAACAGCCATTTAATAGGCTGATAATAATCAAAACACACTATAACTGTGTTATATTGTAATTCTTAATGGGAGAAGTTATTGACAATATGAACTAAAATGTCCTGCTTACAATAACATTACAGCGGGATGTAAATCATTTATTAATTTGTTTATTATTGTAATTTTATACCCTGGGAGTTAAAATGGTGTAATCCCTTATATGCCAGTGTTAATGCATTAGCTTTGTGTGTGCTCCAAATGTGTGATTGTGTGTGTGTGTCTAAAATAACTAACAAAACCAAGCGCTCAGCCAACATGTTCGTTGGCTCAGCAAGAAATATGTCAAACATTTTAAGATGCAGTAGAAATGCATTGATGTGACGTCAATAGTCCAAATGGATTTAATTTAACGCCTCATTCCATGAGCTTTTCCTCGGCCAGAGCAGTCATTTTCCCTTGCTGCTTTGTAAATTTACCGTGACTGTGAACATGCATTTATTTTCAGCCACTCCATGGAAATTGAGGCGAAGCTCAGCTCTTGTGGATGACTTTGATCATGGAAAACCTGCTTGCAATTTCTTCCTTTTAAACAAACTGTGCATGACATAAAGTGAGATTGAATCTCTGTATGTTCCCTCACAGCCTGTGCATCAACACAGCATGCAAATGACAAGAAAATTACATCCCTCCTCTAATAGAGTCATTGCAGGCTTTGTTCAGAACATCCAGTGTATTGCAGCTCCATACAGTGCAGCTAATGAGCCTCAGAACAAGCTGCTGATGGAATATCATAAAATATTCTCCACTGAATACAAGCTGCCGCACATATTTACAGATAGGGGCTGAATACTGATGTCTGTGTTGAATACACTGCTTCCAGATAAAATGATTTTTCCATTTGGATAAAGGCACCAAGTTCACATTTCCTCATCAGATCTAATGAAGTTCACTCTTGCTTTTGGAGCCGACCACCTCTTTTTTTCTTTGCCAGCTCCCAGTGTGCTTATCCAAACAGAGCGACTGCCAGTTTTCTCGCTGCAAGGAATTTCCTTGCAGAGCACTCCCACCACCTCCCCTGACCTCAGGATGATTTAGATATTTCAGGAAATCAGACCGAAGCGCTTAGATCTGCTCCGATGCAGAGACACTATTTTTTGTTGCTTTTGGAATTTCATCAGGTCGAAACAGAAATATGTTTTTTAGATGAACAGGACAGAGTCAAGAGATTAAGTTTACCAGCTACAATAAAAAAAAACATTAAGTAATAGTTTCTTGGGATCAAGTGTTCCAGTGATTTAAAGGTGTAAAAAGCAAGATTTCCATGTCTTTTTTTAAAACATAAAGGAGATATAGCTGCTATATGAATACTGTGAAATCAAATCATCAATGCATCTGTAAGATTGTGATTTTTAAACTATAGGCTATATTAAGACAGAATGTGCTGCTCATACCAAAAGGACATCAAGCAATGTTTATGGAAAGCTGCAGGGCCACTCCGAGCTGCAGCCATTTCATTCTGTGGCAAAGTGTTACCAAACTAAAAGTTGGAGATAGTTTGACTTAGTTTAACTAGTGGTGAATTGCAACTTGGAACCAATCAGTAAAGAGTTTTGTTACATGTAGACCCATGTGTGATATTGTGGCGAACGGTTGCTTTTCTGCAAGTAATAATAAGTAAAAGTAATTCCCCAGCTGCAATGATGGTGCCGATACACTGAAAGCATGGATGCAGAAGACCCCGGAAACACTGACCAATCAGAGACCACTGGGATTTTTCAGAAGAGTGTTTCAGGCAAAGGACTTTCACCCAGGAGACTGGCTGTTTCATTTGAAGTAACGCAACTTAACTTCAGTGCATAATGTTTTACATCTTTCTCTATGTGCATTTATTTCTCTTTTTAATCTTTTTAATGCCTATACCAACAACGTTTTTGCCCTGACGTGAAGTGATTTGGTAGCCTTAACAGAAAAGAAATGTGGCCATTTTTTTGTCCCTTAACCTAACGATCCTGAAAGTGAAATGTAGCAAAAACAATGACCCACAATTGAATGGGCTGTTAACTTACTAAAAAGAGTAGGCCCATACTTGCCCACACTTATGGGATGATAAGCGCTGACAAACCCTATTCTATAGTGTGTTATCGTCCAGATCAGGTGACATGTTACAAACTCATAGTACAATTATGAACCTGAAAATGAACAGAAGATGTCCTCTTTAAAAGGCCTAAAACAAAAATCCCAAGCAGAGATGCACTGTTTGACTTAATGTATTTAGAAAAAGAACCAAACTTACGTGATCCTTCATCTGTAGCTTTAGATCCCATCTTTCCTGTTTGGTTTTGCATCTGGTCGCATCAGTGGATGAAGAAAACTGAGGAAAGAAAGAGTGTTAACCACTTTGCAAAAAAAGGGTCTTACAACATAATCAGCTGCTACATGCACAATAGCAGCACTGTCAGAGATGTGTTGGCCTTTGTTGACACGGATAACAGAGTTAGTCTTTTCTTTGTAAAAGCCGTTTTCTGTCACTCCACTTTAAAGATGAGAACTTGAAGTGCTTTACATGTCTCAGACGGATGTTGAAATAGAAAGAAAGAGTATTCATGATATTTTTTTTGAAATGCAAGATTAAGAAATCCATGGTTGGAATTCAAAGCTACGTGTATCTTACATCGAATTTGCAACATTTATATGTCTCTTTCAGGCAGCAGAGCAGACCAGCCCTCAGCCATAATAGATTAGCAGAGGAAGGTTTCCTTAAATGTGCTTTCAATGTGCTAAGATTAAATTGTGAGTGGGAGTAGGCAGAGCAGTCCACAGTGATCCATTCAGGACTATATATTCTGGCATAATGTGTTCTACATTAAAGCCTATTTCCTCCACAGCAGCCCATTTTCATGCAGGCTGGCCCTGTCCTGAAAATCTGCAGAGGAAATGGACCACACTGCATCTATTTCCAGGACAGCCTCCGCGGTCCAGCCTCATTAAAATGCATTACCGTTATGGCTCAACTTATACCACAAGTTGCTGCCTAAGCTCTTTTGTTTTAAGTGCAGCTGCTAGGTGAGGGGATTTTTCCCTTCGCTAAGAGATGACGGTAACCTCAGCACATTGGCACATGAGGTGAAAAGGTTTCCAATCTGATAAGAGTGACAATAAAAACATTCAGAGTGTGTATATGCGTGTTGGTCAATCTGGATTTATCGTTGGGAGATTTTCCGACTGACCCGACCACGTCTGCATTATCTGACCACGAGAACAATGATAGTAGTGGCTGTGTGTTGCAGGATTGTTGCATTGTACTCACAGGAAAACCGCTGCTGCTACTGCAGGCTGTTTCTGTCCAAAGGAAAGAGTGTGGTCACCTGAAATCAGCCACAAAATTACAGCTCACTTCCAAGGCTCGGATATTTAAAGTGGGCCTATTGTGTCTGAGACAATTTGTGGTGGTCTGGAAGAGGAAAGCGTAGCAAAAAAGTATGCAAAATATGTTGAGAGAATAGTTTGCATGACTATAAATTATAACGTCCTAATTTGGAGCCAATTAGTTACAAATAGAGGGACGTGGTCCTGACTGCCAGCAGTAGTTGTGAGACAACACAGAAGCAAACTGAAGAAACGGTTTTATTTTTTTTTCATAAGTCAAAAGGTCAGGAGCAACACTTCCACATACAATGTCAACAGATACATATCCTTGAATGACTCACTTCAGGAAATGTTTTATTGCGCCAAGGCCTCATCTTATCAGCCACTTTCTGCCTTTCACTGCTCAAATAATAGATGGCTTTGTAGATGAGTGCAGAACAGATACATTCAACCATATTTTAATACTATTTTCTGTGTATTTGATGCATTAAAATACACAGAAAATATGTTGCAGAGTGATACATTATGTCAGACAGTGTACTGAAGTTTGGAAGCACTGACAAACCAAGAATATATTTTTCTCTCTTACCTGTAGTGCAGTTTATCAGTCTAGATCGTTTCGTTGTGAGCTGCAGAGTGTTGGAGATATTGTCCGTAGAGATGTCTGCCTTCTCTTGAATTTAATACAACTTGATGATGCTTTGCTTGTGCAAAGCACCAAAAACATTTTTTCGAAGAACTTGACAGCAACTTCTCTTTTCAGACAACATGACCAGGCTACTAAAAACAATAATCTACAGATACTTATTGTGAGCAGTTTCATGTAGAAACAATACTAGAAATAAATTACTTCCCACATGAAACTGCTCAAAACAAGATCTGTGGATTAATATGAGGAAACCAGGTCATAATTACTGGAAAGAGACATTACTGTTTGGTATTTTGGTGGTTTGAGCACCGAGAGCAGAGCGCCATATAGGGCAAATGTATTATAGAGATACCAAAACAATCTAGCTGGTTAATAGCGCTACAGACAGTGGTGGAAAGTAACTAAGTACATTTACTCAAATACTTTTCTTAAGTACAATTTTGATGTTTGAAAGTTGTACTTTGCTTGAGTAATCCCATTTTATGTAACTTTATACTTGTACCCCATTACAGTTTGAGGTGAATATTGTACTTTTTACTCCACTGCATTTAGCTGACAGCTTTAGTTACTTTTCAGGTCGAGATTTAACATAAACATTACAGATTTAAAATGATTTGACATTGGTTGAAATTAAACCTCATAACAGTATATGAAGAAGATAAAATGAATCCTACCTTGAGAAAATTAAAATGCTGCTTACATAAATGCAACAATAATAATATACAGTCATGGAAAAAATAATTAGACAGCCCCTTTTCTTCAGTTTCTTGTTCATTTTAATGGCTGGTACAACTAAAGGTACATTTGTTTGGACAAATATAATGATAACAACAATAGCTCATAAGAGTTTAATTTAAGAGCTGATATCTAGCCATTTTCCATGGTTTTTTTGATAGTGATTTTGGTTATTATATAGAAAACCATAGACAATGGCTAGATATCAGCTCTTAAATTGAAATCATATATTTGTCCAAACAAACGTACCTTTAGTTGTACCAGGCATTAAAATGAACAAGAAACTTAAGAAAACAAGGGTGGTCTAATATTTTTTTCCATGAATGTTTGATAATAATAATCCAATAATATATTTAGTATATATAAAACAATCTGAGTGGGGCCATTCTGCAAAATAAGTACTTTTATAACATTAAGTACATTTTGATGCTGATACATTGGTACTTTTACTTGAAAAAGTTTTGAATGCTGGAATTTAACCTGTAGTAGAGTAATTCCACAGTGTGGTATTAGTACTTTTACTTACTTAAGAGATCTGAATATTTTTTCCACCACTGACTATAGGTTAGTTTGATTTTGGTGAACTGTCCCTTAAAGGATACACACACTTTTCTATTGAATGGGGGTTTTCTTTCATGTTGTGTCTAGGCTATGATCATTCCTTAACAGAAAGTGAGCTCACGTGTGTTTTAAAGAAAACACACTCAACTCTGGCTGGCAGTGAGAGAGTGGTTTTGGGTTTACCTGGGCATTTACAGCTCAAGCAAAAGCCCCACAAACTGCCAGCCCAAATAACGTTTGTCCGAGAAGTTCTTGTTGAAAAAGAAAAGCAAATTTGTAGGAAGCTGACTTAATACTTCTCAGAAAAAGACAATAGACAGGTGCTGATCCCAACGCTGCATCTGCAAATAATACACCTGGATGTCTGACTTTATTGATTAGCCCCGCCCACTACAAGCCAGCCAATAGCAAGAAGGATTATGACAATATGGGCCTATGATCCAACCTAACAGGAGCCTGCACTGGCAGTTTTTATGACATTCATGAATTATATTAGGCAGATACATAGATGTCAGACAGCCGTGGTAGGCAAGATTTCAACCTCTCTCTCAAGCTCTTTAAAAAAATAAAATCTTGCTGAACTACTTCTGTCATTTGTTTATGGCTACAATCAAGTGCAGCACCATGAATGCCCCGGAGGAGAGACAGTTTAAAGCTCTCATGTCTGAACAAGTAAATATTAAGATACAGCATGCAGCCAAGAAATAATCTGGCACATTTCTGCCTTAAAACCGCATGTTGTTGGTTTTACACTTTGGTTTTTATATGGATTAAACAAACAGGAGTGTGTTAATAATAAGCTTTAGCTGTGGATTGTATAGTTAGACGGAGCCAGGCTAGCTGTTTCCACCTGTTTCTAGTCTTTTTGCTAAGCGAAGCTAACACAGACATCATCTAACTCTGAAAAAGAAAGTCAATAAGTGTATTGTGACATGTTAAACTACTCCTTTAAGAATAAATTTGTTTTGAAGCACACCTCAGCTTTTACTCAGCGCTGCCAGTGTGATAATGTGATGCATTAGACTGACAGTAACCTGCTCGTCCCAGGCTCAGTCTTCCCATCAACAGTGACACACAAAACCTCCACAGTATTTATTTTAACTTTACAGAGACACTCAAACTCATCCAGCACTCATCTTTCATCTAATGAGACCCCTAACTCCAGATGTTCTGACCGAAGCCAGCTGTAGCCATCAGGCACACTACATATAACCTCGACTCTTTCCACGCCGTTCACATCTCTCTAACTGTCGCTTTTAATCCCTCTTGAAATCCTTCTGTAGTTTCATGGAAAAGCGGTAAGGAATGCCCTGGCTCTGTAATACAGCATCATTAGCCGCAGCAGAGCCCTTTGGCTTCTCGCTGCCAGCTCCAGCCTGCACATCTTAATCTTCACCACTGTGTACACTTGTTGTCCAGCTGGTGCCATGGCAACAGGGCTGCGTTCTGCTCCTACTCTGCTATGATATCTGGAGAAAGAGAGGGACTCACACACACACACACTCGCACGCACACGCACGTGGGCAGGAAGACAGACCAACAGGAGGAAAAGCAATAAAGAGAGAGCATTAAAATGCCAGCTCAGCTCCCAAAGCAGAGCAGTGAAATACTGACGGGAAGGGAAGGTCAGCATGGACGGATTATGAGACACTGGGCCCCTGGGCACGGCAAGTCAGAGGCCCCCAGCCCTGTCTACACAAGACACCCAACTTCAAAGAGTCTCAAGAGTCTACTTTCGGCATTTTGCAGCCACTTCTAGTCGTTTTGCATACATTTTTTTGTCATTTTGTGTCTGTTTGTTGTAAATTTGTGTCTCTTAGTGATCTATTTTTAGTAGTTTTGCACCTTTTTGTGATTATATTGTGGTTGTATTGCATCTCTGTGATTTTTTTGCATCCATTTGTTGTTTTTCATTTTGCGTCTGTATTCATTTTGTGTAGTTTAGTTGTTTTATTCCTATTTGTAGTCATTTTACATCTATTTTTAGTTGTTTTGCACCTTGTTTTGATCATTTGGTGGTAGTTTTGCATCTCTCTGTAGGCATTTTGCATCTCTGTGATCTATTTTCAGTAGTTTTGGACCTTCTTGTGATCATTTTGTGATTGTTTTCCATCCATTTGAATTTATTTTTTGGCCGTATGTAGTCATTTTACATGTCTTTGTTCTGATTTTGAGTTGTTGGTAGTAATTTTGTGTCTCTTTGTAGTCATTTTTTTTTGTAGTTGTTCTATTTCTGTTTGTCGTAATTTCACATTGTTTTTATTGTTGTTTTGTATCTCTTTGTAGCTATCTTGCATCTATGTGACTGTTTTGCATCTAGTTTTAGTCATTTTGTATCCCTCTGTAGTAATTGTGAGTCTCTTTGTGGTAATTTTGCATATCCCTGTAGTTGTTTTGCATCTTTTTTTGTTCATTTTGGGTTGTTTGTAGCAGTTATGTGTAATGTTTTTGGTAGATTTATCTATTTCTGGTCATATAGCCGCCCTTTGTGGTTGTTTTGCATCTCTGTAGTTATTTTGTGTCTCACTGTAGTCATTCTGGGTTGTTATGTGTTTTATTTTGGTCATTAGCCTGTTGTTCATTCTTTGGCTTTTAGTGCTGATCATTAGCCAATTACCAGCCTAACCAGGGGATGTACCACATGTCACAAAATAGGCCCAGCCCTGCTTAAATAATGAAACATATTACAGTCATAACCATGTCATAAAAACAAGTCTAATTGGTTATGGCAACATGGACGGGCAGATGTCCAAACACATGGAATAAGACAACTACACGTCATATTTTTCAACTAAAACTCCCCATTAGAGCTGATTTTTAGAGGCCAACAGATGTTTTAGGCTCAGTTCCTATGATGATGGTGGAGGCAGTGACAGATAAGTGAGATGAGGTTTACGTGGCCTAACCTTCACAATCATGCAGCTCATTTATTATTTATCAGGGCTAGCAGCGCTGAACAAATGCAGGACCTCAAAAACATGCAGATTCTGAGCCTTCCTGTTTTAAATGAAAGGCGGCAAGGCCTTGGTAAAGACCCATTTATTATTAAAGTGCAGGCAGGAGTTTGAAATGAGTTCCCTTATGAAGGAAAAGCATGGCTGTATTCTGTCATACTGCAAGGGTACATTAAATTAAAAAGCTTCTCAAATCGTTCTGAATCACAGACAAAATAAAAGTAGCCTTAGTATTTTTTGGTTTTGGCCATCATCATTTCAGCTCATCAAAACAACAGACAACCACACAACCAACTGGAAATGTCTCCAGTTAAACATTAAAGTCTAAACGGTTTGTTAGAAAGTGAAAATGTCAAACGTTTAAGTTGTTACCAAGACTTTTACAAAAATAAGTAGATTCAGATGAGTTTACTTTTGTTGTGTCCAAATAGCTTTGTTAGACAGCTTTGTTAGGGTTTAAGTAGTACTTACTCTGCTTTAAAGAGCAAAATTATCTAAATAAAAGTTTTTATAACAGGTCTGAATTATGACCAAAACTGTTTTTTGTTTTGGCTGCTTAGAAAAGAGTTGTGTTTAGCTATTTTGGTCTTTGTGAACCCCTGAGGGAAATACATGGACTGTATATAAGAAGTAGACGTAGACACTCTGACAACCCACCATTGATTTGATGACTACTGTTTTGAGGCCTTGAGTTTGGCATTTAGGCCAACTCTTTATTTTATTTTTGGAGACAGAAGTTACTGTAATTGGATGAGTGGGTGGAGCTAAGTAATCAGCATGTGCTAGCATAAGCTAGCTTGGTTAGCAAGGTGCACAATGAACAGCAGTGGCCTTAGAGTATCTTTCATTACAACTAAACACTGAACAAGTCATTTTTACACAACAAAAATGTTACAGTTAACTTGCATGAACTGAAAACACATTCCCACCTTGAGGGACTTCAGCATTGGTTTACTTTTTCAGATCTGGTGGTTGACACTTGCAAAATCTTGAATGTGATCTTAAATCTGGCTTAAATGTGATGTTAAACAGCCAGTAATTAACTCTTTGTGCTATGAGAGATGAGAGATGTGTGACTGGACCAAAAAAGTAAAACTGCTGAAAGATCAAGATGATTACTAAACTAGAAAGCTTCTTAGACCTGAAGGGAACCTTACTAGCATACTAATGCTGATTATAGTGGCTTTAGATAACTCTAAATGCATTTAGGGACCATTCCTGTGAGTCAGTCCACTCTAGTCACGTTGGGTTGTGATTCACACGTTTGACTCGTAAAAGTCTGAGGGAAAAAACCAGTCCAGACAGTTTTGAAGCCAAGACTCTGAGACAGCTAATCTCCGCTGATGGCTGCCCCGTTTTATCCTCAGGCCTGATGTGTGGCTCACACACACACACACACACACACACACACACACACACCCACACACAAATACTACAGTATTAGAATGATGTCATGCATGCATACATCTGCGCGGGGTGACTAAATTCCTGAAAATTAATTGCATAGTAAAATGCAGACATGAACAAAAGTTGGCGCATATACACATTCAGAGTTAAATACCGCACATGTGGGAGTACTTAAGAACTCGGGCCCCCTTCTGACTCAGCCTCACCTATGTCGAGTTACTTTGTAGTTCAGAAGAGGGTTAGTCTGCCGCAGCCATAACATGTGTAATGTACCATAACTCTGGAGAGATTAGAAAACATTCTGCTGGACGCAGGAAACAGTGTGGGGAGCAGTGTGTATGTGAGGGAGAGGAAAAAGCTTTTGCAGTATATCAACTTAAGCTGTGTGAGGTGTATAAGTGTGTGTCTGTGTGTGTGTAGGCCATGGGCCACTGACCCAGAATAATCAGCACCCATTTCTTTCCTCTGCTTACAGTCTACGCCCCTTTACAGCGTCTTAAATCCAGAAGCGCCGCAGTCAGTCATCACCGACCTTTCACAGACTCAGACGCAGCGCTCGTCACGTATTTATAGCGTGGTATTTCCCCTGCTTGTTACCCTTAACCACGTCCACCTTCCATTGTTATTCCTACTGGAGAGGGCATGACATTTGTGGTATATGCACCATTCTTTCACTAGGCTCTCATAACACGCAGACTGACGAGGGCAAAGGGTTATCCAGTTGACAGACAAACTGAACACCCAGTGATTTGAAAAACAGGAGGAACAATGACATCCGGCGCATTACAAAATATTAGAAAACACTATAGAATAAAACAAAACCATTATTACACATCATATTTATTCTGAAGCTGTTATTAAATGTGCTTAAAATATTCGGCTGTCAAATTATTTTACTCACTAATCAGTATTAGAAACTGCAATGGACAAAGTGTCAATTTAAGAAAGTTAACAATTAAATCTGTATTCTTAATCAAAATCACCCATGCTAGGGACTTTTACTTCCTTGTATGGGCCAAACTCCTCACCTTATTAATGACAAATCCAAATGAACCATTAAAAACACCAAAGTCACACAATATAACAACCGAACTAACAAATTAAAGCAACTGCCGTGTTTTTTTTAAAGGTAAAATCACTGTTTTCGTCAATGGAGTCTGGTTGCTTTGAAGAGAGAAGAGAGAACATTTTCAGTTTCCTCCACATATACTCAAACAAGGCTGTCTGGCAGCAAGGACAAGGGGTGCAAATATTCTAAATATTGTGTATACTTAAAGTGATACTGATTTTTTTTAGGTGGTGTAGCTTCTGCCCCGTCCAATGCAGTACATTGTTTAGCTTCCTTGCTGGTACTCCTGCCTGCTTCTGCAAACTGTAGATGTGCCGACCTCCATCTTCTGCAGGTAAAAGACTGACTATGGATAAGTACCTCATTCAAACACACTTCTACTATCCATTGAAGTTGAAATAAATTCAAACACTATTTTCATTACATGATTTAACTGAAAGTAACTCTTCTTGCATTTCCTCAGTAAGGTTCAAATAGCTTCAAACCTGATGTTTAAATGTCAAGTCCTAAATTCAGCTACATTACTACATATTATAGTTTCAATCACATTTACCTAAAAAAAATGTCTTAATTGTCAAGCTTTTCCTCCCTAGTTTCAAAGGAATAGTACAATTTGTAATAGACAATTTGGGAAATGTGTTTATTTGCTTCCTTTGCCGAGCTTAACTGTTTCTCCTCATTTCCAATATTTATGCTAAGCTAATTAGCTAATCATTTTCTGAATCCAGCTTCTTATTTAGTGCACAAGACATGACGGTGGTACTGATCTTCTCATTTAAATCTCGGCAAAAACAACAACAACAACAACTTATAAGCACATTTTCTGAGTCAAATTTAGATTTTTTTTTATACTAGCAAAATTCTCTGGATAACACACTGGTGAAATTGATAATTGGTAAGCCATGAGATTTGATTCAAAGCTCTGGGAAAAGTTAGTAATTGGGCTTTTAAGTTTAAATAACAATAATAACAATAAATTTGGTCCCACTAGTATTTCCAAGGTAAAGAATGGCCGAGGTCAACATGTAGCTTGTTTGTTAAAGTGGATGTTTTTAGTGTATTGCTAGAATAAACTTCGTCTCTCCTGATCATATATTTCCAAACACATCAGGGTCACATCTGGTGGGACTGAGGTGTTTTACGGCCCTACATCTCAGTAGCTTACATGTGTTCACATTACAGTCCCACAACTCTGCGGCGCCGGGCCTGCGGGTTGGCCCCTGGAGCATGTGTGGTCTTCCTCCTGTTACGGGGAGGACTGTTTATCCACCTGCACACTGTTGCTCTGTGGTCCTGGAGGTGATAGTGAGCCATTAGGAATCCTGTCTGCAGCCCTCAAGGTCCAAAGGGCTGCAGGGGGAAGACAGGCGGTGAATGATTAATCTTCTCTTCTCCTTATTTTTCTTCCTACATCTTAATTATCTTACTCTCTTGTCAATTTTCTCTCTCTCTCCTGCTGTCTCTCCCTTCTTCTTTGTCACACTTTTCATATACTAATACACCTTTTTCCTGCTTATTTATGCTCTTTTTTATCTTTGCAACCCTTCTCTTCACCTTTCTACACTATTCTCTCTGTTCCTTTTACACACACCTGCATCTACTCTCTGTTTACATATTCTTTTGATCAATTCCTGCTGCCATTTTACAGCTCTAACCTCTCGTTCTTCCCCTCCGTCCCTGCCCTTGCCCTCTTCACTCACATGCACACAAATGTGTTGAATGCACACAATCATTGACCAAATTCCCTCAGAACTGGTCATTCATTCAGTGTGATTAGCAATTCTCTCTTCAAGGTAAATTTTATCCGGTTTGGATTGATTATTTCGATCAGTGGCTGGCTGTAAAGAAAGATCATAACCCCAAGTGATGTCATATTTGAGAAAAACTACCTACAGGATCTTTGTGTTAGCTTAGAATAGGGGAAACTGCTGATCGTGGGCTCTGACTTACAGCAAGTTCAAACCGGAAGGTGTTGACTTTCTGTAAGTTAGAAACCTTTTTCTGGAAATGTTTATGTAAAACGGGAGGCTACAGATGATTAACCCATTGAAGCCTGGAAAGCGGATACGTCGTTTTGTAATATTTGTATAAGCTCTCAAATACTTTTTGAATTTCATTTCTATCTGCTACAGAGGCTGAAAATCTATTATTTAGTAGAATCGTTGACACTTCTGTTGAATTTCCAGAAAAACTTCAGGTTTTAGGGGCTTATTTTAAAATCGCCCAGAGGTTTTACAGGAAGTTTTATCTCAATGGGTTAAATTGCTTGCATAGTTGATGTATATTCAAGCAACAATCATCAAGTATTCAATCATTTGTGACCTGCATCCAGTTGAATACAGTACAAAGAGAATATATCTATCTTTAATTCTGAATTTGATGCATTCTGCTTATATTTATGCCGCATCCCAATGTTTTTGGATTAGGGATTGTTCCTCCAAAAATAGCTCTGCAGACATGATTTTTTCTTCTTTTTCAGAAGATATAAACAATAAACTCTAGATTCATACAGTTTCTAAACTATGTTCACACCTCAAAGATCTCATGTTTATATTTTACGATCATCTGGGAGAACTAAACTAAATTACTGTAAATTTGCTGCAGATAATGTATTAGTTTCTTGTGTCCCCCCGTCTCTATCACACAAACACAATCACACTGTTAAAACTATTGTTATTGTTTTCTGTTACCAATTCATATTCAGTGGGAAAGAGAGCAAAGATCAGCTCTTGTGTCCGGCCTGCTGGGAAGCTCCTGTCCAAACATATTCTCTTACACACACACACACGCACACGCACATGCACGTGCACGCGCACGCGCACACCTATGAGGGGTATTTTATGCCAGCACACTATACTTAAACGCCTAGAATGCGTCGCCTGTGCCAGCATAAAGTCTGATTAATAGGCGTGCTTACAGACACGCGTATTGCGAGTACACCAGATGACATGGGTGACGGGTGAAAAGTGCCACGAGCGAACGTAGTGGACGCCTGTGTGTGTGTGTAACGCGTGTACGTTAACAGTGTGTTACTCTATGTAACAGTTCAGCTGTTACACAGAGTCTCAGCTTCATATGGTATTGTTTATAAGAAAGCACAACTTACAGATGAACTCCAAGCCCCCACAGAGCTGTCAGGATATTTCTATTATTTTCAGGCCAGTTTTTATTTTCTTGTTAACGAAATCTCTCTCTCTCTCTCTCTCTCTCTAGGTTTGAATGATATCTAATTGATATTTAATGATAGCAAGGGTGAAAGGGATAATTAAAATAATTTCAGCTACTTAAAAATAGTAGGCTGATAGTAAAGTGCAACGCTCACAGCCAGTTCCCAGCTTCGCGCGCGGACATACAGTTCATTACGCACCAGCTGTAATTAGGTAGGTTTACCTGCCTGCAGAAGCCGTAATCGCTGTCACCCCTGAATATTAAGTAGCCATGCGGACCTATCTAATGAATATTCAGTAGCCATGTGGACAGCAGTCCGTTCACAATATGATTCCATCGGACCTTATATCTACACTGTTTAACCCAATTCGGCACTTATGCACAGTCCCATTATTTTTTACAGACATTCGTAGTTAACTAATGAGGTAAAACATTTTGTTTAAGCTGCATTTTGCTGACTTTCACTCCTAAAACAGGCTAATTAAGCCTCCGGTTTTGGCCGGAAAAACGTTAAGTTTATCTGGTACGTACGAGATAGTCTTTCTCTTCATCTATAAGTTGTGCTTTCTTATAAACAATACCATATGAAGCTGAGACTCTGTGTAACAGCTGAACTGTTATAGGCGTACACGCGTTACACACACACACACAGGCGTCCACTGCGTTCGCTGGTGGCACTTTTCACCCGTCACCCATGTTATCTGGTGTACTCGCAATACGCGTGTCTGTATGCCTATGTAGAATTGTACTTAACAGTCACGCGGGTCTTCATGTCACGTATTTGAGGCGTAGTTCACCCGTCACGCAGCCGTCACGTAGGCGTATGTGCAACAACGCGTGTACAGCGTCTGCGTGACGCCTACGTGACGCCTGTCTGTCCATTGAAAGTGAATGGAATTTACACGCGCACGTTAGACGTTTGATGTCATCGCATAGGCGCTGTACACGCGTTTTAGTATAGTGTGCTGGCATAAAATGCCCCTCATACACACACACACACACACACACACACACACACACACACACACACACACACACACACACACACACTGTGTTCAAGGTCTTATTATTTCCATAACTGGAGTTAAATGTGATATCTAGATGTGTTTTTCGTTCTACTGAGCGCTGCAGCTCTTGTGTTTATCTGTTGGCTGAATTTTCTGCTCTGAGCTCTCCCAGTCAGATGATGGTCTCAGAGCCAGATCATACTGGCATAAGTCCTCTAACTCTGACTGGCCCAAACCAGATGCAAATCATACAGATGGGACCAGAAGAAAAGCTCATAGCTTTTGAACAGCTACCGTATACATGCTCAGTTAGTAAATACAAATCTTCTGTTGAAACTGTAGAAAAAAATCTGTGATCCAATTCTAAGTCGGATCTAAATTGTTTTTGCTGTTGTGTTTATGACTTTTTTCATTCTTTTAACCAAGATAATCTTTCCTTTGTGTGTGTGTGTGTGTGTTTTTTTAATTTTTTTATCTGTGAGATGGGTTGAAAACATGTTTTCGTCAGGTGAAAAATTAAGTGAGATAAACTTAGAAAAAACACCTGGAAAAAAAAAGATAAATGCTTTTAGCCCTGTTTGGAACTTGGAATAGTGTTGAAATAGTCAGCTTCTAGTGGCCAAAAATGAATATTGCAACAATAAACACTTCTAACTCTACAGAAAAAAGAAAGAAAGAAAGAAAGAAAGAGAGGAAACACTGTAAAACTGTAAAACTTGAAAAGTTACTACTGTCATACACAGCCATATATGCACTCTTCCAAGTCAATAAAAACATGGGCACTTAAAAAAAAAAAAGCTCCAGACAGTTTGTGACAGGACTCCAGCCAGGTGCAGAAACTTACAAACCGTCGTTTTTGTTTTCTCCACAGTGACCTCTTTGAAGTGCAGTAAAAGAAGAGGGACCATGTTTTTATTGACTTGAAAGAGTTAATATATGGCTCTGTATGACAGGAGTAACTTTATTAGACATTACAAGTTTTACAGTGAGGTCTAGACACACGAAACAGCAAACACACACACACATCTAACAAAACACAGCAAATCTTGTTTTCATAAGAAATATTAGCATAATGTAGTCAAACTGGCATTTTAAGGGTTAAATTCCTGATTATTATTTAATATTTGATCGTTTTGATTAGGACGGAAGTTGATCAAAAGATTTAACCCAAAAAAGTTGAAAAAAATATATATCAGTAATAGTTTTATAGTGTTTTTGGAAGTGGACATGTCTGCCATAAAAGGGTAGTACATTTTAAATCTGACACTACAGAAAAAACTATAAATGCATCAAAATCAATTTTGTTGCTAATCTTTGACATAGCCAAGGCTGTGATAAAAAATAAATGCCCCAGCCAAAAATTATTTATGAAATGAAAAATAACTCAATTTTTGTGCGTTTTTTATTTGAAAAACAGTGACATCATGGAATCAAACTGGCATTTAAAGGGTTAAAATCCTGAAAATAATTGAATATTTGATAGTTTTTATCAGGACTGAAGTTGATCAAAAGATTTAACCCCAAAAAGTTGGAAAAACATATATTTCAGTAATATTTTTAAAGCGTTATTTAGAAGTGGACATGTCTGCTATCAAGTGGCCAAAAAGGGGTTTTTACATTTTAAATCTGACACTACACAAAAACTAAAAATGCATCAAAATCAATTTTGTTCTTAATCTTTGACCTACCCAAGGCCGTGATGAAAACCAATGCCCCAGCCAAAAATTAATTATTATATGGAAAATAACTCAATTTTTTTGTGTTTTTTCTTTGAAAAACAGTGACATTGTGCAATCAAACTGGCATTTAAAGGGTTAAAATTCTCAAAATCTTTGAATGTTTGGTAGTTTTGAGCAGGGCAGAAGTTGTTTAAGAGGTTTATGCAGAAAAAAGTAAAAAAAAATATTAATCTGTAAAGTTTTTATAGCATTTTTTTGGAGGTGGACATTTTCAGCCCGAAAGGGCTCGAAAGGGTAGTAAGCTTGTACACAGTGTATTATAGAGCCATTAGAAAAAATTAAATTAGAATTTCAAAATATATCAAAAAAGAAATCCTTCTTCCAAAAATCATGTCATTTGCAGTATCACAGCCAAAATTATTGCCAAAAATCAAGTGAAAAATTTCTGAAATGGCTGAAAATGTCCTTAGTGGGCCCTGAGGGTTTACAAAAAATTGTAACGTGAACATTCAATTCAATCCTGAGAATAAGAAATAATTTCCTTCCTGTCCTCTGCATCTTTGCTGTGTGAGGAAACAGCTGCTTTCCTTTGACTGTGAGTTATCTTAAAGGCATTATTCTGCACTATTACCACTTGGATATATTTCAATCTAATTCTAATTACAACCAGTTATTGTTTCTGTGATAAACACAAGCAGTCAGAGGATCAAACAGGTTGTAAAAAAAGTCAAGTTCAGTCATAATATGTAAATCTATTTGAAGCAGGGTTTGAGTCAAACTGATTGGTTAAATAAGTCAGGAAGTGGTGAATTCATGTAAAAGTTATGAGGTACTTGCTTTCTTCATATCCTCAATTAACACTTATTGTCCCCAGCACATTGAGACAGAGCCGGGCCGCTGGCACGGACCCGCCGCTCTGCCACCTGGGGAACAATGCCTGCTGTGCAGCCCCCAGGATCTCCTGGGACACAATTGTTCCACTAATGTCATTGTAAACTTCAATAGGCTTTGGCTGGGCTCCCAATTCCTGCTACACAATGATAGTAATTCATCATGGGAATATTGAAATGGAGCTGCTGTCTGACTGAGTGTGTCGCCACAGTAGATGTAGGACAAGACATCTGTGTTTTTCATTTGTCCTTCTGTTGGCTTGAGGAGCACATCTGGCAAGATGTTCACACCTTGTTTATCAATAGATGCTAAAAGGTCACATGTGATAAAACTCAGGTGGAACAATAACTGGACAGATTTAAAGCTGAATTCATCAGTTTATTTGGCCACTGGGGGGCAGAACTTCCTTGGAACTATCTATCCAGCAGACTTCCTTCCTTCCTCTTTTGTTCCTGTAAAATTTAATAAGTTTGCTAAAGAGCTTTGCATGTCATTTTTGGGGCCTTGGTTCTGCTGTTTTTCTCTGGAGAACAGTCTCTATATTACACACAGTGATTTCACCAATTATTTAATTTAATATAAAAATGATTGATTAGTGAAGCTTCAAACTTATTTAAAGCAACTATAAGGAGTTTTTTTAACTGGTTATGAAAAAGATTATTCTTAATGCCTGTTCTTACGTCTGATTTCCTGCAAAATCACATGAAACAGCTTTTGCAGACCAGGAAAACCATGTTTATATAATTCAAGGTAAATTTTGTCAGTTAATAATATGTCAGCCAGTAAAAAAGGAAGCAGGAGGAGATTTTTCTTTAGAGAAATGTAGATTCAATGCTATGTTTTGTAGTTATAACTGATACTAGAGCAGCACCAGCAAAGAGAAAAGGGAAAAAAATGGCAGAAGAACAAAAAACTTTTTATTTTTTGTTCTTCTGCCATTTAAAAAAAAAAAAAACTAAGATAGACAGTGAAAGGACAGGGGTGAAAACAATCATCCTTGGTCGGTCATTCAACATAGAATTTAAAAAAGATTTAAAATCAATCCCGAATTTCTCCTCTTCCTCTTAGACAGCTATGTATTGTCCATTTTATTTCTAAAATACAACGACCAACATGGTTTTACATCAATATAAAAGATAAATTGATGGCTAAAATGTATTTTTGCTTTTATTTCATCATCATCTAATTACAGTTATTAATCTTACATAGCCACACCTTGATAAATAATCTCATCACTAAAAGAAAAAAGTATAAAAAAAAGTTTCTCTTTGCTTCTAAAACAAATGCATTCATTAGCCGGACAAGATCTTTTCGACATGATGGTGATCATGGAAACAGTACTGCTGTTGGCCACAGAGGACCACCTGTTGCTGCCTGTTTATTACACTTGTGCCTAATTTGTGTGGTTTTGGCTCTTTTTGGTCTTATCGATGACATTGTGCTCACTTAAGTGAGAACATGACATCATTAAAGTTCAAAAAGGCAAAAAGAAGATCAGACAGGTTGTAAAATAGTCAGGTTCAGCCAGAATATCTAAATAAGTTTGCAGCAGGTTTTGAGTCAAACTGATTGGTCAAAGGTAGGCAAGCTGACTTCAAACACTTTATTTCGAAAGTCAAATCAAGCATGAGTGCACCTGACATATCTGCAAGAATCCCTCATTGTGCTGAGAAATCCCAAGCATTCACTCTGGCCAATAGTCGGTCAAAGTCGAACCTGGAAGTCAATATTTAAACTGTGATGGATGCTTCTTTTATAACTGACAGTTAATATTTAACTGCACACTTCAATTTCTCTTCCCGGAAACTGTGGCTAACCTGGACATTTGTTTAAACTCAGAATGAATTTCAGACTGCTTGGGTTTAATTATCAAATTTTACAATAATGAAGTCACTGCAATCCCACATCTCAGCATATTAAACTGGTGAATATATTCTTTTTATCACTGGAAGGCAAAATTAGCAGAATCAGACGTCGGTTGTAATAAACTGGAATAATCCATAGACAGTCTCAAATTTGTGCCGGGGTTATAGACATGTTACTTATGCAATATGTCTTCCTGTATCTAATAGACCTAGATAGTGTATAAATATGAATCATGCATTTCCCCACTAATGAGATATCCACATTTAGCTTCTTGTAATGAGGTTTACTGGCCTAATGTTGCATTCACATACTCCTAGATTAGGCGAATAATGAATTCCCCCTCAAAACACACCAAATCCCTCTTGGGCATTATTTAGATTTTAGCTCAGCAGTGCAGATCCCCCCTTTGGTTAATTATGTCTCTCTTAGTGGGCTATAAGCTAATAAGGCAGCACCAGGTGCGGTTGCTGACGATCACACATTCTTGATTGGATGCGAAAATCGCTCGGACTGCACCTGAGAGCTCGGGGTCGTTAAAGGTCCCAGACCCAATCAACCCAATTTCACTGAGTCCCCTCTTTAAATTGGTCTGGAATGAAATCAATTGTGTTCAACTAGCTGGAACCTGGAGCCTCGTCACCCTGGAGGTCTGTACAGATCATTTGTTGTAGGCAAATTGATATCCTGCACAACCAAAAGAACAGTTACAACTAATTTACTGGTGCTTGTTTTGTACCATGTGGGTCATGTTTATTATTGTCAGGACATTAGAGAGTGCTGTGGTTGCAAAGTGACACCCAGATGAAGACAAGTGGGAATAAAGCTGATGTCAGAGCAGTGGCCAGAATAATTGTTGGTGACTGCCAAGCTTCTTTTGTCATCATGGGTTGCTTGTGAGGATCTTTTTTTATCATGATTTCTTTCAAAAAAATTTTTTTCATGAAACTTAATGTAAGGGTGTAGCATGGGCTGAGGAAGAACCCATTACATTTTGGAGTGGGTCAAAATCATAGGACGTACACATAAGTTATTTCTTGCAAGATAGGGCATTTGTGCTGCATTCATGTGGTGTCGGAATAATCAGAAAAGTGGATTTTTGACTAGGAAAATTTCCATGAACACAGTTGGCAAGCTGGTGAAAGTATATAGCTCACAGGATCTGTTTCCTTTGCTTTTACACTAGCCGCCAACGTGTTTAATTGCTCTGAGCAACAGTATACAACAGTTCTTTGTAGCGTCTATTGTTTCCAAATTACGTCTTAAAGTTTATAAAAGAAGTCGGATGAGCATGTGAATGCATCATTGGCCTTGGCACAGGTTCGCACTCTCTAAATGCCATTCTAGATTTAGCATTTATTGCACTGTAAAATAACAAATAATGAATTCCAAATGCCAAATTACACATTTAAGCCTGTACCTATAAATGTACATGGGATTTATCTGTTTCTATAGACTTGTAGCATGGACTGAGGAAATACATGTGTTACATTTTGGAGCAAAACTGAATCACAGGACGGACACATGGATTATTTTTCAATTCCTCCAACTTTACAAGATATGCAAGGTATTTGTGCTGCGTACATGGGATGTTGGAATAATCAGAAAAATAGATTCCCAACTGGAAAATTCACACAAACACCTCCTTATTTCGGAAAGATTCGGAAAGTAATGTTGAAACTAGCAATAAAATAAAAGTGTCCATGTTCTCTCCACTTGAACACTTATAACTTATAAGAAGAGAGACTTATTTGAGGAGCATTTGAATGTCTGTGCCCTGCAAGTGCCATTCTAGTTTTAGCATCTATTGTAATGAAAGAAAAACTCTCTCTTTTAGGTCTGTAACTTTAAATAGACATGGGATTGATCTGTTTCTATAGGATTCCAGTCGTCACAGTGAAGCTCTTGCCCTGCCAGGATTTACCACCAGCTCCCTTATCAAAAATGCTGCATCCAGAGTCCTCTCAAAGAGCACGCTTATATATAAATACACATCAATCAGACTATTTGCACCGCAAATGCACATCCAGGCTTTTTCTTCCTAATCTTCGCATATATTCAGCAGATGGCAAACGCTCGATGAGAAGGCTGGTGTTGTTGTCGTGTTTCCCCCAGTGGAGATGCCCTTGATCTGTATCCAGTAGTGGTGGTGGTGGTGGTGTGTGTGTATGTGTGTGTATGTGTGTGTGCATGGAGAGCTCCTCACTCCTCTGTGAAATAAACACACCAGATAACATCTGTGTTGGTATGCTGCACCCTTGTGGTGCTCAGCTGCTACATCTCTATAAGTCCAGATAAGGAGGCTGCCTGGCTCCAAGGGAGTGAGATTGAATCTGTGGCATTTCACTCGATAAAGGATCCCACTGCATTTTCCCCAGATTTAACAGCCTCCAGTGTGTAGCGGAGAAAACCATGGCACCACGGAGAAGTCTCTCAGAGCAGTAAAATGTTTTAAATTGCTGTAAATGTACCACACAGACACTTATCTCTGTCAAGCACCGAGGTACTTCCATGTATTCTCAGATGCAGAGAAGGAAGCCGCAGCAGCCAAATCATGCACATCTTAGCGCGCATGCACACACACTCAGCCCAATGCAAGCAGTCAATTGTTCTCTATTAAGATGTCCTTTGTCTTGGAGTGCTGGCCTTGTTGCCTTGATCTTGCAGAGACGTCTCGTGGTGGAAACTTGGCTACTGTGCAGCCGCGGTATTGACAGCACAGGCGTCCCTAGGAGGCGACAAGGACAGCAATTGATTGGGCCTAAATGAGAGTGAAGAGGAAGATTGATTGCCATCGATCCACTTCTTCCTTCAGCAGGCTCCTCCATCTTTGATTATGACCACTTTACGCCCAATCAAGTGCGATGGGGGAAATCCCATTGAGAGGTATTAGCTCCATTTGTGAAGGCTGTAATTATGAGCGGATGTGAGGGCTCAAGGTCAACGCGCAGCAGGTGCCATCAGGCTGGATGATAATAATAGGGCTTCCTCTTGCTTCCCACTGCAATTTAGTCATATAGATAATAGGCTATGTGGAAGATGGTGTGTTCTGTGTGTGTGTGTGTGTGTGTGTGTGTGTTCCTCGGAGGATGCTTGCTGCATAATAAATGTTTCCATAATAACGGCTTGAGGACAGGAAGACAGCTAGCTGCGGTGAAACACAATCATTTGCGATGCAGACGAAAAGAAAAACAGCGCTCCTTGGTGCTTTTTTCCACATTTTTTTATTGAAAGCTTCATCAGAGAGAAAAAAACAACTCATAAAACCCAAGTCAAATCCTAACATCCACAGATGTACAGATAGTTTCTCAAAGATCACACACACTGAGCAGCGTGTGTGAGGCGTGACCATGTCCTCCTCGGCGCTGAAAAAAAGAAAAGTGAAAAAAACAAAAACAACAACAGAAAAAGAGAAAACTAACAAAAAGCAAACAAATTAAAAACCGCTCTGCTGTCCTAATAAATAGTTCCTCTTTATAAGAATCCCATGCACTTTCTGTGTGCTGGCTATCTCTAAACAATGTGGTCGGCCATTTCCTAGTGATTGTTGGATTTTGTATTTCTCAGGGAGCCGTTTGAACTCCACGAGGGGCTGTGCTGGCTGGCTGACTGGCTGCGCTCCTGGGGTTGTGTGGCCAATCGATAGCTCTCATCAAAGGTGGACCGAAGCATCAATTAAAAAAGCACAGGGCCTCGCTCTTGTGGGGGGCAGTTTGAGCAATTTTCCCACTGCATTATGTGTGTTAGAGTGTGTGTGTGTATGTGTGTGTGTGCATGTGCTGGTCTGTGATGAGTTATTGAGCCACGGTTCTTCTTTCCACTCTGTGGGAGACAGGCCGGGAGAGTAACTCTGAACTACTGTTTTTCTAATACACCAGAATCAATGTGGAATGGCTACAAGTCTGTTCACGAGGAACCTCGCGACAACTGAGTATGACATGAAAGATAATGAGTTTACTCCTGTGACAGTGTGGACGCCGCATAACATAAATGACCTTTTGGGATCATGTCAGATTTAAAGATGGCGGCAGTGACTGTGAGAAACGGTGAGCTAGGGATGGATTGTGAAACATTAAAAAAGAAAATGCTGTAAAGTAAGCACCTTGTGTTGAAAAACTGACACTGGAGAAGACCAGGATGCAGGTAAAGTCTCAAGATCTGTGTTTATCAGAGAAGGTAAGCTCACAGAAGATCAGATTCACCTCGCAGAGAGAGTGTGAGTTATCCGCAGAGGACTCACGGGGGAATGAAAGCTCTAAGTGTACGGTATTCTTCCTTCTGCCTGCATCAAGTAGAAGTTGGAAAGCAATTCTGAGCATCTGATTACTTTCTTGAGGAGATGAGTGAGATTTACTGCATTATGGCAGTTCAGATATCACGAAATAAATAGTCAATCTCACATTTTTAAAAACACTTTTATATATGATTGCATAAACTTCTGTCTTTTTGGCACCATGGAAGCAAACAATATCATCCGGACACTTTAGCAGGCAAACTGTTAGAGCACCAGTAGAGCCCAGGTTTAATCAGCAACGTGAATGACATTCTACCTCAAACCTGCTCTCCCTGCAAAGACAAAATAATGAATGCAATGGTGGCACATAGTTTGCAACTGGTGGAGCATCATGTTTCACACATGCTCATTCTCCAGGGTTCATGCATGGACAAAAGTCTGCAGCTTCTTTTGATTGAAAAAAGGTGTCAAAATTGACATAAAATGACATGATGTCTTGCTGAAAATCACAGCTTACATGTTGCAAATTTCTGAAGCGGGCCTGTGGATCTCCAGCCAATGAAGCTGGGTATACACTGTACAATTTGAGTCCTTTTTTGACCTGAATGTTAAGCTGCATGACTCATTTTAGAGTCAAACCGAAGTTCAGCTTTCTCTAGCGTCATGCAGCGCACAGAAGGTGGAGTGAGGTCAGACAATGCCCCGATCTACAGCTCCGGACAACATAAAAGTAAGTTTTTGCTTAACATTCCAGAGGATTTACTAGTACTGTAGGAGGAGGAAAAGCATACAGTGTATGCCAACTTTAAAGGCATACTATGCAGGAATCGACTCAAACTTGGCCCCTCCTTCCCGGCTAAATGAAAGTGAAAGCAAACCCTAGATTCACTCTCATTTTAGAACATAGCTAAGCTTTGTCTGCTTATTTGTGTTTTTTTCCTGCATTATGTCTGTTATTTTTGTGGCTTTGTGCCTGAACACAGGAGAGAATCTATACTTTTTTTTCCTATGAAAATCCTGCGTAGTGTAAGGTTAAGGGTAGGTGAGATCCTAAGAGTCCAACTTGAAGGAGAAGTCGAGGAATGTAACTTATGCAAACGTGTGGATGGAAAGTGGTGGTGATGGATGTAAAATACAAATTTAAGGACAGAAGAGGTGGAAAATGATGATTGATTGTATAGAAAACGAGAGAAAGAGCCTGTCTTAGTATGATGCCGTTGGAAAAGGAAGAGTGTTGCTAATTAATGAGGGGTCAGGGCGGTCACCTCCTGGAGTCCTGTACAGGGGACATACTGCCGCATGAAGACGGAGAAACTCCAGGCTACGACCACTTCTGCCCGGCAACAGCAGCTAATGATCCTTCTCTCCTTCTCCCACCACACACACACACACACACACACACACACACACACACACACACTTTCTCTCCTGGTATAGCTGGCTCCTGGTTTGTGCTGACACATGGGCTGACTGGGAGCAGAGCGTTTCTGCTACAGCCTCCTTAAAATTGCAGGCATGCCTTCTGTACACTTCCACAAAGGTATTGGTATTCTGAAAAGGTACATTATGCCATTGTGCTATTAAGAAAAAGCCATTTCTGTTTGTTCAGTTGGGTAATCTTTCAGATCTCTGTAAAATATTGGTATCATGCACCAAGAGCAAACACCTGCCTTAACATCTTTCTCTTCCTTGAATCTCCATTAGCAAAATAGAGCTGATATTCTTTGTTGTGCATTTTTCCCATAATCTCTTGGCTATTTGTAATCCTATTTCCCATAATGCCATTACTATTGAATCTCAGGCCATTTGTGGGACGCTCTGCTCTCCGATGTGCAACTCCTGCATTATGAGTCCTATTAAGCTTCAAAAATGTCTTCTGTACTATAAAAACAGCAGCTGTAAAAGTCTCCGTTATAGCTATGCTGTATTCATAACCTCTCTAAAAGTTGAACTGTTGAGTAGAAGAACTCTTCACACACACACAAACACACACACACACACACACACACACACACACACACACACACACACACACACACACACACACACACACAGGCACGCTGACACACACATACTAGCTTAAAACTGGTAAAGTTATGGTTTAGCAGCTCTGTTCACACTTAAAATGACTCAGAAATGGAATACAGCGAGCGTATGCAACAGATGAGCCATGTGGGGGAAGTCCGGGGAGCTCTAAAACCCAACATTTGTCAGTTGTTAAAAAGACTTGTTCATTGGCAGATGAGAGCAAATCATAGCCTCAAGGCAAGTAGAAGCAGATGTTGAGTGGCAGATTGGATGAGAGGAAATGGGCAGGTGTTGATTTGATTGGACAATAAACAGCTGAACGGTCATTGAGAGACAGTTTGAGTGACACATCTGGCTTTTGACCTCCGTTGGCGGGTGGAAGATTGTAATGCACTGACTGAGGAAAAAGAAAAAATGTACATCGTATGGCTTAAAAGGTGTAGTTCACTTTAGGAACCTGTGTGCCTGTTTCTTTTGTGTGTCATCAAGCGGACAGGTGGCTTGTTAAGAGCGGCCAAATGATCAACAGTGTCCGGCTCGTCACAGAGATCAGTGAACACGATGAAGGCACAAGCCCGAGACCGCTTCCTCTGTAGCACCATGGAGTAGCTTCGATATTGTGTCACATTCTTTAGCACATCAGAATCAAACAAACTCTTTTGTGTGCTTTGATTCTTTTAAAGTATCACAGATAATTTGGAATCATTCTGAAGCTTCGTTAAAAGGCACTCGATGTTCAGTTTGATTGTTAGTTACAAACACAGCTATGCGTGGTGACGCAGCTCGCCTGTGATGTGCACAAACACGCCATCACGGTCCAAAAATGCACCGCTGGATTTAAATTTGAATGAGTCACATGAACTGCAAGAGCTCAATTGCAATTGTCACCAAACAAAAAGCTCCCTCTCTGTCTGGAAGAAAGGGGTCTTTTGAGGGACACTGGAGTGGATCCTATTGCCCCAGAGGGAGACAAATTGGGCCCGTCAAGCCTCATTGCGAGAGTGACTGAAATTGGTTTGTGGTTCTGCTTCTGCACCATCCAATAAAGAGAAGAAACCTCAGAGAGAGCACGAGAGAGAGGGAGAGGGGGAGAAAAGAGGGGAAATGAGAGCACAAGGAGCCTGGCTTGGCCATGGCACATTAATGGTGCCAGTGAAGCACAAAAAAAATGCCGTCTTTTTAGCGCCGTAGCCCCACAGTGGGGCAGAGCGAGCGGGTGCAGGCCAACATAGCACACACACGGTGCTCCTGTCACACAAAGGCTGCTGTAATGGGGGCAGAAATGGCCGCTGTCCCACAGGCAATTTCTTCAGGGGACAATCCTCGGAGATGAAATCATTGAAAACCTCACACAGCTCCGGGATCGAAAGACCGGATAAGATGTGACGGGGTGTTTGTGCAACAAATTGGGACAACCAGGAGTGTAACTGACACTCGGTGGTGGGGCCAAGAAGGAGCTGCCATCAACATCTTGTTACGGCTGCTGAGGAGACGAGTTAGTTCCCACAGGTGTGCTGACCTCCTCTGCTTGTGTTGGGCAAATGATCCCGAGGATGTTCAAAACAGACCATCTTTTACTGCCCCTTAAACACAACACACTTTCATCCATGCCTTGTTAGTGTCACACACTGATGGTGCAATGCAATGCAAACAGGTCCAGCTTCTGTTCAGATGTGTTTTAAAGGAATTGTATGACATTTTTTCTGCTGGTTTCGTGTCAAACTCACGGTAATAACGCCATGAACCAGATGAATCTTCCATCATAAGAGGACCTGGTCTTGCCAATCACAACTGTCTATTTCATATGGGGTGGGGTTAATATGATGACTGGAGTCCAGAGCAGCTCACCAAACTCAAACTGTCAAACTAGTCAACACTGATTAAATATCAGTCTGACTCTGTTACAGCGTTGCCTATTTCTAGCATCAAATCATTCAGGAAAAACATTTTATTGACTGTTTGGCTGCAATTTGACAAAATTTGCAGCCGCCATTTTTTACTGGCTTGAAGCATTATTTTGTCACATTTTGTTGCTGTGATTGGTTGTAGCTCTATCCAGAGGCAATAAGTCTAGTGTATTACTGTGCCTTGCCGAGAAGCAGTCCGGCACATAACTAACTATAAAACTACTTCCGTTTTTGTACAGATTAAACAAACAGACATTTAACATGTTAATTAGTGAGCTTTAGAAGTGCTGGTAGGTAGGCTTTGTTACCTTTGGACGGAGCCAGGCTAGCTATTTCCCCCCTGTTTCCAGTCTTGCTAAGCTAAGCGAAGCTAAGCTAAGCAGCTGCTGGTGGTAGCTTCAAATGTACCGTACAGACGAGAGAGAGAGAGAGAGAAAAAGATCTTCTCACCTCACTCTGGAGAAAAAAGCAAAAAAGCATATTTTTAAAAACTGTCAAATCATTCTTTTAAGCATTTATATGTATTTTTCACAGTTGTTCCAATATACGTTAGCTTCCAAATAAGTCAGTACCATTGAGTGACAAAGTTTATGCAATCATCGCTAGACTTCAAGCTGTACACTTTTTTGTTTTACTAACAACTGACCTGCTGTCCAGCATGCAGCAAACATCACTCATCTGGTATTCTCAGCAGGTAAATACTCAAAAAAGTGACCTAGGTTTGGTGACACGTGACAAGAGATTATCAGCAGCAGGGAGTTTCCCAGTTCAACACTGAAGCTCAGTATGCTGACTTAGTTATGGTTGAATTGAAGAGATAAAGGACAGAAATCACTAAGGGGAGAAAGCTGGAAGCAATGTGTTGACAACCACGGAGCGTAGCGAGCAACATTCCCCAATCTGTTTCCTAAAGTTTTCCCTGCAGGATCTGAGAGAAAGAGAGAGGAGAGAGAGAGAGAGAGAGAGAGAGAGAGAGAGAGAGAGAGAGAGAGAGAGAGAGAGAGAGGTGGAATGCACCCACGGCGTGTGAAAGCATCATAATGAGACACAAAGAAACAAAAAGACAAGAAGAAGAGGTGAACAGAAAAAGGACTTTTGGTAGGACTGCCACTGGTTGTATCACACTTTAAATACTGTTTGATGTGTGTGTTTGAGCTTGTACAGTAAGTGTGTGTATGTTTGGATATGTGTTCATGTGTGTGTGTGTGTGTGTGACAGCTTGGACAACCATGGAAACTAGCTTAAACCCGGCGAAAAAAAAGATGTTAAAGAAGGATAGTAAGGACTGGTCCGGCCATCAAGGTCAAATAAAAAACAACGACAACAGCAACATCAACAACAACAATATCAACATTAACATCATCAACAACAACAACATCAACAACAACAAAATCAAACTGAAAAATGAAAAGGAAAGGAACACAAAAAAAAAACAAAAACAAAACTCTGGTTCAGAGTGTCTCTTCATCTTTGGTATAAAAATGGCCATCCATGGGCTGCATTTGATCCACAACTAGGAAAGACTACAGAAATTGTCAACAATTTCTTCTATTGCTTTTGCACTGATTGGTTTAAACCGTAAGCTCCTACTGAATCTACTGTTTTTTATTTCACTGCCAGAATTTTTTCCGTAGTTTTTTTTTTTTGTTGCTAATTTTATAATTTTTTTCTTCTTGTTTTTTTCTTTTTTTTCTTCTTTTTGCAGTGTGACAAGCAAAGCGGGCTAAAAACATCTTAAAGCTCATAAAAAAGGTAAAATGTGGCAGATAAAAAGCACTAATGTCATTGACAGCAACTTTTGCCATGTAAAATAATAATTATGATAATAAAAAACAAGTTCAGCATTTGCAACAGACTGCATCCACAATGCAGCATGTTTTTCTTATGTTTTCATTTTTTCCTCAATGTGAAAAATCTCTTCAAAGCTTCTTCTCCCCCCCGAGTCTTTCCCCCCCCAACAGACATTTTGTTTTCTTCTGACACTTAGTTACCTCTGACATAATAATTATCAAAGTTTTCTTCTAATGAAGAAAAGAAAAAAAGCTCTTCTCTATTAAATCTGTACAGCTTATGTGATAGATTCTTTTTTTCTCTTTAGAACAACTCAGCTAGTGTCTTGTACCCTCCGAGTGGTCCAAGAGACTGATCTCGTTTGCTTTTTTTTTTCTTTTCTAACCAGACGTCAGACTTTAACTCTGTAAAAAGTTTCTGCCGCCCTTCAAATTAAGGCCATGAAGATTCAAGAAAGAAAAAACACTTTGTTTTCGAATATATCTAGAAAACTAAAATTTAACACTAGAACATAAAAAAGAGTGAAAAGAAACTGTAGCTTAATATCTGAGGAAGACAATCTCTGTGTGTATCTCAAACTTGACTCCCCTTTTCTAATTACAAAATAAACTTCATCACCTACCTGCGCATTCAACCTTGTTTTTTTTGTCGTTTTTTCTTTCTATTTTTTTCCTTTTTTTTTTAACTGGTTGAGAATTTTCTTTGAGAAACTTTTCAAGCTTCAGCCCAGCCCTTCAGGCAGGTTCCCAGACTAAACAATTTCACTTCTTTGCACTGTGCCCAGCAATTTTCCCAACATCCCCTTCCTCAGCACTCTTTGCCTCCGTCTTGCGTTTTATTTTTTTTCATGTTTTTTTTCTCGTAGGCCAGGTAGGAAATGAAAAAAGTGTCTCTTTTTTGGTGCCTGGGCAATCTGGAAGCAATCTCTTTCTTTTTCTCTTTTTCCTCACATTCACAGTGCAGCCACCTTCTGTCTCAAGGCAACGCTGTCACAGGAACATTCGCTCAGGCCGTTGCTATCTGATGAAAGAGGAGAAAACAGAGAGAAAGACAGAGAGAGAGAGAGAGAGGAGGGGAGGGGTGTGTGTGCAGTTGTAATCAAAGCACAATATTACAAACACAGAAAAGCAATAGAGCTGACAGCTGACAGCTCCATCACAAGACAGAAGCACGTTAAACATTTCTGATCGGGTCACAAAAGCAAAAAAAAGTGCCGCCTAAATGAAGAGCAAATGACAACAGCAGCCAGGAATAATTTTAGTCATTTATAACTGCGTCTCTCAGTACTCTCATTTTATTTAGATTAGTATTTATACTGAGCTGCTTCACTATGACTGTTTGTCAAAAAGAGATAACTTGCAATTTGACTGCTTTTGTTATTACAAAGTATAAAACAGCTCAAAATCATATTTCGTAAGATGATATCCCTTCAGATCACAAATGATTCACAGGCAGGAAGCTTCTCTTTACGAGTTTGATTTAGTTTTGAGAGTGTTGATGACGGAGCTGACATACAGAAACATTGCATGCCGGCTATATGAATATAAAAATACCTGACAAATCAAAGTATTTCATCACAAGCAGGTCAGCTTCATGGTCATAATTTCACCCATATGACCATAAAGCTGACCTGCTCATTGATTTGCAATATGACCTAATATACACACATTTAGGAAATGCACAATATATGTAATTTCTGCAGCTAGGGGACTTTCAATCAGTCAAGCAATAACAAAAGACAGACTTTGATGATACCATGCAGTTACGTGTGATCATGAGAGTTGTGATGAAAATCTATCTTAAGTTACCTTTAGTCATGTTTATTGACATTAAGTCACTTTATTCTAATGAAATAGCTGCATGTAAAGTTAATATAACCTAATATTAACTTGCTGACTTATTATTAGGTGAGTCGGCTACCCATAAATCTACTGTAGCTGACCTTCTGTGGCAAATTCAATGGGACTACAAAATAACTTTATGATTGTGTTCAGTGTTGTTGCAACATTATAATATTACTGTACATATTAGCTTGGTGGCTGGTGACATGAGTCATCTGTGATAGTGCAATGTTGTCGTAAAGTGGATCAATATTGAAATATATCATTAAATTAGGTTTCTACTGTGTGATAACTGCGTTGCAAAATGGCAGTAATTCATAAATAAATAATGCTTTGTGGCTGAAAAATATACATACATATCATAATGCTGACTGTCTACCTTGTATATAATGTTCCTCAAGTTTTTATTCTCTTTTTCTTTTAATTGTTAATACTTCTTATATTTCTAAATTTTTTATATTGTAAATTGTTAATCCTTTATTATATATTTTACTTGTTTATTTGTTAATACCTTTCTTATATTTCTAGTTTATACTGCTGTTTACAATTTAGTTAGTAACCTTTTTTTCCTATCCACTTTGGTGCTGTAACTGGGACTAATAAAGGAAATCTTAAACTTAATAAGAGTCACAGAAATGTTACAGATACCTTAAAAGGGATAAATAGTTTGGAATAAAAGGTATAAAAAATATCTCATGACAAATGTATATTGAAAATATGAATTATCATAACGCTCATGCATTTTAAGTGTAAAAATAATGTGAAAAAGGTTAATGATAAACAATAAAAACGCCACTGAACGAAGAGGACGGCGTGTTGAAATGGACAGAGAGTGACTGCTTCACTGTGGGACTTACTTGGACTGGTATGAGTAAGCAGGAACATGGTCGGCAGCACTGTCCACTTGGATCTGTTGCTGCTGGCCCGCCACCTCCTGTGACGAGGGAGCCACTGTCTGGGGGGAGGCGTCCGTCACCACTCCCTGGGGACACACACGGGAGGAAATGTGTCAGCTCTGAACTTTAACAAGCAGCTCTCTGCCATGCTTGGCACTTCCTGCTGAACAGCAAAGGACTGAACTGAGTAAAAATTCAGCTCCTGCTACTTCTGTCGCCTATACATGTGTACTGCTGGACGTCCTTTCTATCCTGCAAGAAGAACACTGAGCTTTTTATATATTTTTTCCTAACTGTACTGACTGTAAAACCCCTGTCAGACACACTGGTAATATTATACTTTAAAAATATTATATAATATAATAAAAAAGCTGTTTTGACATGACATAAAAGCAGACCAAATAAAAACGTCATGATTATTAACTTCCCAGACTGACAGGTCCATCACTCTGTCTGAGTGAGACAAACAGTTCTCACACCCACAGAACTTAATTTAAAATATTAAACTTTTCCATCCAAGGATGCCAATATACGGTTTGTCAGAAATGCATATAAAATAATGGTGGCGACATGTAGAAATGTTCCATTTTTGCACGGTAAAATGTTATTAATTTGGACATTTCACTCCAGTGTGATGCCGAATTGTAAGGAAAATATGAAGAAAATGTGTCTTTTATAGAACAATTAAGCCATTTAAGCAGAAAACTGAACTGAATATTAAAAAAACTAAGTGATTAAAAGAAAACACACAGCAAACAATGATAGGGATTAGTGTATAGGAATCAAATATCTATGAAGAATAAAAAAGGTCTTTAGTATAAAACGTTTATTAAAAGTTTCTTGCAGACTTTTATTTCTAAGTATGTAAAAAAAAAAAAAAGTAAAAAAGTCTTTAAAGTGGCCATGTGCACTGAATTCATCACAACAACCTCTTAGCCCTTTTTATGTCTCTAGCATAACAGATAGCCCCCATCATTGAGTCATCTCAATCACCTTTAACAAGCTCTCAAGGATACTGCGTCCTGTCCATACATCAGCCCTGCAGACACAGGCTGATGCAGTGATATACACCCTGCTGCTGACGCTGGCATTGAGAGGACGATGGCGAGGATGAAAAAGGTAAGAGGCGCCATGGGCTACACTACAACTACATTTCTCTCCTCTGTCCCGCTCCTTCATGAGGAACTTTCAGAGAGGAAGGGGCGCTCGGGAGGAGGTGGGGGGGAGGAGGGACTAATGGGTCTGTCAGGGGAAACTGTCATTGTCCGTGGCTGGTGGGCTAACCAGAGCGCCGTGGCTGACGGATGTGTGTGTGTTCCAGCTACCTAGCAGCCTGGACCGGCTGAGGAGAGAGAGAGACAGCACCGCCGGCACTGTGTCTCACTTGAGCTCCTGTCATCTGATACACGACTGATAGTCCATCTGAATACGACCGCACTGTCAGCCGCCAGACAGCCGTCCCGCTCTCCTCGCCGGCCCGCCCGCCTGCCTGCTTTCCACGTTCATCATTCCTCAGGCTGGACTGCCCGAGCCTGCCAGGAGCTCAGACAGCCGCCGAAGAAGTGACAAAGTCTGCGCTGCACTTCAAATGTCTTTCCCAAATACTATAAAACTTCTGACTCATCCTGCTTTGCTTGCAGTTTTCATCCTTGTTATTTGCCCGGTGGTGCGAGGCCATTTGTTCAGAGAGAATACGAGCAATTTACAGCCTGCTTCAAATGTAATCTGTCTATTTAATGACTGTTTTGCTCTGTTAATGTGGAGAGCAGGTTTGGGAATGATGAAGTGAGCGCTTGTGCATGTAAGCGAGTGGGCTGTCAGGAGTAATGATGTGCTCCTTTGGGCAAACATGGACAGATTTTTGATTATTAGTAAGTACTGTGTGCATGCGTGTGGCTCTTACTTCGACAGGGACGGCTGTTGGAGGCACAGGAGTGTACTGGGGAATGTAGGTCCCTTGCATAGGTGCCGCGGCAGCTGCTGCAGTCATGTACTGAAACAAAAAGGGACAAGAAAGACTTCACATATCCAACAGTGATATCACAATTCCCTCAAAGTCTCATTCACTGCAATTATCCCCCAAAACCACTGGGAATGAGAGCCTGCTGTGCCCTCTGCGTCCTTCGGAGGGCGCTAAAAGAATATGTGAGAGCAGAAGAGAGTATGTGAGGTAGAGCAAGGAGAAGGAGGAGGAAGAGATGTCCAGCTGTTCCACCAAGACTTCACAGGGAGGCAAATACACCAGGCCACAGCTGAGAAGAAGGTAAAAAAAAAAAAGAAAGTTGAAGGGAATGAAGGGAGAATGAGAGAGGAGAGAGGAAAGAGAAAGCAGGAGGTCTGTTGCCTGTGGCCTATATTCCTTTAGACATGCCTGCTCCGGCTTTTAACTGGGTGCTAGCTCTCTCCATGATGGCCATTTTACAGACGTGACACAAGTTCGGTTACATGACAGCCAGGGGGCTTTCACATGCAATATGAATGAGGACACGGCACTTTGTGTGAGGCTTTTTTTCTTCTTGCTGTGAATGCATGCAGTGTGTGAATGTGTGTGTGTGTGTGTGTGTGTGTGTGTGTGGAATGGTGAACATGCGTGCCAGTGTAAGCCTGATTTACCAGTGTGTGTGCTTCTTTTTAATTAGCGCATGCCTGTGCATAAAAGATGACTTATCGCTATTTGTCTGTCCAACTGTGCATGTATGAGCTCTCTTGTGTGCAGCTGTTGGGAACATACATGCATGTGTGTGTGTGTGTGTGACAGAGACAGACAAAGACAAAGAGGCTTGGAATGATAATGCTGCAGTACAGCGCCAACGGATGTGATCCCAGATAAAAGCCACCAGGCTGCCTCTCCGCCTCTCCTCGTCTTCCTGCTGCTTTTCCGGACCAAGGAGGAAAAAAAAGGGAAGTAGAATCTCTTTCTTTCCGTCTTATTTTTTTTCTCGTCGCCTCTCAGTCCCCCTGCCAGTGCTAAAAAGCGTGGCGGCAGTATGCAGTAGGAGGCAGTAATGGAGGGGCTGTGCCGGGCTGCGGAGCCTTTCTTGGCCGTGGGCCCGGCGGTGCTGGTGAAGTGTCATTACCGGCAGCGTTGCTAATGGATCGGGTACGGCTCCACCGCTCACCGCTAATGAGAGCAGCTAAAGGCCATGGACATGGGTGATTAACTCCCCCACCGTCGCTACACATGGCCAGGAGGATGCCCTGGGATGGATGTTAGTGTGCGTTCGTATGTGAGTGTGACTGTGTGGGCATGTGCGTGTGAATTTAAGGTTATCACACCTTCAGGCCTGTCACGCTGGACGGGGTGAGGCGGCACATCCAGACTTCCTGACACATTAGCACATTACCTCTCTGTGTCATCCCTTCTTCCCTCTCACCTTCCTGTCACTCGCTCTCTCTCCACTTCTCTCTCTCTCTCAACCTGCTATTGTCTAAAAGGGCCTATCAGGTTGTTGAAGTGACCTTCTCCCTGGTGAATCGAAACCATGCATACCAATTTTCCTCAGGACTTTTAGTCTACGCTTCTCCTTCCCATTAACTTATTCAGTCAACTCACCTGTGAGGGCTGCATGAAAGCAAATGAAGGGAACCAGGAGATAATTAGCAATATCAAAATCTCCCTGTCAAAGGCACGATGTCCATTTGAAATGTTATATTTCTCTGCAGGACTGCAAAAGGAATTTAAATGAGATTTAACAAGAAAATTTAATAAGATAAGATTTTTTCCTCCTACCATAACCATTAGTTAACCTATTTAATGTGGCAGGTTGAGCGGGGCATATTTCTGCAGTCGCTGCTGTGGCAAGTCAGAGGGATGTCAAGCCTGGCTACAGTGAATTGGGTTGCTATGGCGATAAAGATGATTTTTGTCCAATTTCAACTCTTTTAATACTTCCCCGTCCATAGTCAGGGGACAGGTTTGGGCAATATAAAACATCCCTAATTGGCAATAAATGGTGTTTCACTCTCGCATTCACACACACACACACACACACACACACACACACACACACACACACACACACACACACATCACATATCCATGCACATGCACATGCACACATCCATGCACACACACACACACACACACACACACACACACACACCTGCGACCGGAGCAGATGGCGTGTGCGTATGTTTGATGAACGGGAGGCCTGAATAGTTCCTTAACGAGGCTGGTGTGAGTAGACTCCTTAAGTCTCTTCTCTACCATCACTCTCTATGACATACCACTATAACTACAGTATAAAGTCACACCGCAATGCAGCAATGCCAGGACGACACAACTTATGCCGCATTTCCACTGCACGGTACGGCACGGCACAGCTCAACTTTTCTTTTTCAGTTTTCCATTAGCAGAAGTTATGGATATTACCTTGTGGTGTTTTGGTACTACCTCGGTTGAGGTTCCAAGTGAGCTGAGCTGATAATAACAGATGATTTTTTTTTTTGGGCCACTTTTTGCCTTTTATTGATAGCGGTAGAGATACAGAGAGAGACAGAGGGGAAGACCTGCAAGAAAGGGCTTGGAGTCAGATTCGAACCTGGGCACTTTACAGATGACGGCCCATAAAAGCGGAAGTTAGAACACAGTTGGGGAGACTGAATCGTTACTTGCACTACATGGGACATCCTGCACAAACCCGCTATTTTTAATATATTGCTACTGTCAATAGCTACTGCATTCTTCATACAAAAATTGCAGCCTGCAAATTTACACCACTCAAAAGTAAGTGAAGTCGGGTGCGTAAGTTTGGTGCTTACACGGATGATCCCACACTTATTTTTTTGCTTTCCATATTAACAAGAATTTCTGTCTGTCTGTCTGTCTGTCTGTCTTGTGTTGACATGCTGTTCTGTCGCATCGTCTGCAAGGTGGAGGATAACAGTTGATCAAGGCAAGAGCATCCAGCTCCTCAGTGTATGTTATTAATGGCGGAGCAGTGTGGGGATGGGCTCTGATGACTATTGATCTTAGCTGTGGGGCTCCGACACAATGGGAACTATGTGAGATGCACACCAGCGTCTGTGAATCACTTCATATCCTTCATTTCGTGGCCCCCGGGCTTTTATAACACCCTGCCTGCAGAGATTTGTACCAGAAAAATCAGTGTCATCTTTTTAATCACTTCCTTAAACACATTCTTATCAGCAGGCTTTTACAGTATATACTTTACTATTTCACTAATTCAGTATTAAAGGTACCCTGTGGAGATTTTGTCAACCCCCAATTAGAACTGTGAAGCAGTTCTTTGCGTCCACATTTTGTTTGCATTCACAGATAGACACGAGTATGCACACATATGAGGCACAGTCCTGCCAGTGGTTTCACATTATCCCACTGATCAACAGGTTTTACTTGATTGATTGTCAATATAGAAATATTAGCAGCAACTTTGATTCTAAATCAAGAATTGATCAAGCAGTGTTGATTCCGACCTTGGGACCTTTGTTGGATTTTTGGATCTCTCTGTCTCTGCAAAGATGTCAAAAAATTATCTTTAAAAATGTATTTGTGTTTAAATTAAGTTCAAATAGTAGAATGATCTGCCTGTAGAGAACCAAATTATGCAGCATGTGGTTAACAGCTGACTCTGTTACATGGAGTTAATGTTTATTTTAGATAATTAAGACAGAAAAGTTTCAGGCAAAGATTTTACTGCAGTGTAGAGTCTGGTTCTTACTGTAAGCTGATGCATTTGAGGCATATAAATTGAGAACATATTCAAATTCAGAAGTTCACAGTTTAGATACAGAAAACATAATTTAAATTCATAAAAACTTTACATTTAGAGCACATACTTGAAATTCAGAACATTAAAATTCACTCAAGAGGGGCACAACTCTTGCACCATAATTCTTGGCTGAGAGCCTTTAAAAACATTCAAACATACATAGTAAAGCTTAAAAATGCCATAAAAGGTTGTCCCGGCTTTAACAATTACCTTCAAGGTCCTGCAAGGACCTTACTGCTCAGCGGTTCAGGGAATCACCCAGTTGTCAACATATGTTACTGTTTGGATGTGAAGCTACAGAGAGTGGAGTGCATGCTCAGTCAACTTGTCCCGGGTGAGTTCAGGTTAAATGTAGCCGAGCACGGTTATGGAAATGTAGAATAACATACTGTACTAAGACTTCCCCACAGAAAACCCAGGGAAACAGCCCAGATAATAGAGGGAAGCACTTCACACAAATCTGTCTTCCAGGGACAGAGAAGCTGTCAATCACCACTGTCACCATGACAACAGAGACCTGGGTTCTACATGCCATGACAGGAATAGGATGGAAACACAGAGGGAAGGTCACCTCTTGTCATGTCAAACACTCTGTCGCTCACGCACAAACACAGGCACTGACACACTGAAATGATCGAGCATGTGCACGTACACACGTGCATGGTAACTAACAAGCATGAGCAAACACAAAGCATGACAGATAGACTCCTGCAAAGTGGTGAAAGCTCAGAGATAGTAAATAAATCAGTAACAGAGCAATATGCACCAAACATGGTCAAATAAATCAGTGAGGAGCTTGGCTGGCATGTTTATGTGCGCCATCCATAAAGAGTGAGCCTGCGGTTCTTTAGCATTCAAGTTGTTCAGGATAGACAGGCACCAAAGTGACTATAAAAGTTGTCGAAAACAGAATATTTTCTGGTGCAGCAGCTAAATTCCAGAGCAGTGACCATCAGACGGCAGCGATCCATGCTTCCTCATTACGAGCCGAGGTTTTCCCTGCTGCTCCTTTTTAACAGGCCTAACCCCTCCAGCCCGATCCGCACTGCAAAATAACACAGTTTTCTCGGAAAGCTACGGTCACCACACCAGTGTCACGGCTTGGGCGGACCGGGAACATTTGGTTCTTTTCCGCGCCACAGCCATACACAAACAGCCGCAGAGAGCGCTGGAACAGCCAAGAGTATTCTGAGGTGTGGCTTGTCTTCCAGCAGCCAGAGGCGGCCGTGATAAGTTGTTGACTTTGGAGACGCCACTCATGGCAGGTGCTGTTAAATCACGTGACCAGAGGGGGGCAATGAAAACACCACATGCGTGTTCACTTGAGGAATGCGGTGTCAGGTCCAGTTTACTACACGGATAGTTTCAGATCCTGGTTCCTAACCCCTCTTTTAACAGGCTTTCTCAATCAGGCATTATGAAAGGGCTCTCACATCTGGCTTGAGAAAAAGCTTTATAGGAAACATGTCTCAATTCCCATAGATGATCAAGAGTGGCATGCCGTGTGTGCAGCTCAGCCATAGAGAAGTTATGCTACACAGCACATCGCCTCAGGAAAGCTAAGCAGGCAGAAAGGGGAGAGGCAGCGAGAGTAAACCAGAAATGAAAAAAGGAGAGAGAGTGCCTTAACCCACTTTCTCCTTTAATACAACCCATCAAACATCAGAAGCCATCATCATAGATTAGCCTGTCTCTAATCCTAGCTGTTAGCACAGCTGGGGCAGATTAGGGAGGGGGCATTCCTGACAGAGCCAACATGGCGTCACAGTTGCTGACAGCTCACCTGGAAACACATGGGTAACTGTACAATACAGCACTGTTTCAATCATGCACACACACATATGCACACACACACACACACACACACACACACACACACACACACACACACACACACACACACACACACACACACACACACACACACACACACACACACACACACACACACACACACACACACAAACACACACACAGAGATCAAACGTAGTCCCGGAGCAAAGCTGCCTGCTTGCCTGCCCCCGGGCAGCGGGGTTAGGGCAGGAAGTCAGGCTTCAGAGCTGCGCGACACCTTTAAGTCGACTTGATCCTAAAACAGGGGGGAGTTCCTGGTTTGGGGGGGAGGTGGTGGCTGAAAGTGTGTGTGGAATAAAGAAAACTGATGGAGTGATAGATCTGATGTGTGATTTAGAGAGTGAGGGAGACAGAAAGTGTGAGAAAGAAACAGAAATTAGAGGGTGAAAGTGAGGAAGGTGGAGAACAGAGGGCCCTGTCACACTGTTAGACTTCACAGGAAGTCTGTTTAATGTGGAAGATCACGGAGGAAACATGCTCTCTCAATATCTGCCGGTGAATGCATGCAGTGTAAAACAAATGATACGGCCGCTCCATGGCAGAGCACATGTGGCGACAGCCTAAGACGCTTTGGCTTTCTCAAAAGGAAAAGTGAAATCCATCTCTTACTCAATGTGTACTTTGTTTTAGAACCAAATGAACAATGTTCCAAGAAGATAAAAGACCTCCACTTGGTCCTCCTGACCCAAACCTGCAATGTAATGGACACCTGCAGTTTCCTCTCACAACTTTCTGTTGCAAAAAGCAGATGTAGACTGTGACAGAGGATAAGGAATAACAGCCAAACCACTTGCAACAAATACATGTCAAATCACCTTTCTATGAATGGCTATGTCATGTTTGTGCATGCATTGCTAGTGAGGGAATTAAATATAATTATGGGTTTAATGACACCAAAATCTGAATCTGTGCACAGGCTTCTTCCTGTGTTTATATAAACTTTTTTTAATCAATTTTGTAAAAAACATGTTATTATAAAACTGGTTAGTGTGTGCTCCATTTTAATAGAATTTTAATTCATTAAACCAACATAATCTCACTGGTACTATGAGATATATAATCTTGTATTTGAGTCACTTCCTTACTGCTAAATCTTAAAGGATTATTGTCAAATATGTTACATTGTCCCTCATGCCAAGGAAAAAATAAATTATTTGCAGGCCGCAACAGTTGCAAAACTCTAAACTTCATGAAACTTGCCAATCAAAATGCAAATAATGTGTCAGAGGATGACATCAAACTACCGTTGGTGTGGTGCCATTTAAACCAATTTAAACTCAACAATGGCTTATAACCAAAATTAACAAATTAATAAAATTTATATGGTTTCTTTGTGTCTCTGTGGAACAGACTGTTTGGATGAAACCAGCTGCTGGTAGCAGAAAAAACCTGTTTAAAAAACATATTGTAAACACAGATCATTACATTCATTTTTTTAGTTTTTATAGATAATGCATATGTAAGGGTTAGGATTGTGGATTTATTACAGTGCAGCTTGTATGTAGCATAAGAAGATCAAGTACTCAAAGCTGCTCTGATTGGCTAGTACGTTTATCAACTTGGAGGTTCTCATATTGGAGTTATGGCTGCTAGAGGGGCTCATGTTTGTGTTTAGGGACGTGCATGGCTCATTGTAGCTCACAGTGAGGAGTACTCACACTTCCTGTAGTGCCCAGGGACAGATGGTTCATCTGCTGGGTGAGAGGGCCCATCATGCTGGCAGGCTGCATGGACATAGTGTGGTCCATGGCTGGCGTGATCACTGCACCCTGGTGGAAATGAGAGAAAAGATGAGGGTGAGATGGAAGCAGGAGCAGAAGAGCTGATCAAGATTGTGCATGTAATAATATTCCTTATTCTGATTTTTATCAGCCTCCACAAAGTGGCTGACAATCACCCTGGAGTCCATGTCAATAACAAAACAATCTGTATAAGCATCCATACACTTGACTTCTGTGTCAAATACAGCTTCTGGTTGCAGCTAAAACCCCAGCAAAAAGCCCAAACAAACCAAACATGAATATCAGAAAATAAGCAAACTGATATAAAGTAGTTTAAGCTGATATACTGTATATAAGGGTGTAAAAGAAGAGGATAGGGTGTGGTGGGTTGTTGCGGGAAGGGTTAAAGGAGGCAGGAAGTTAGGGTGAGAAAGGGCAGGAAGAAAGAAAGTCAACAGGAGGACAGGAAAGAGAAAATTCGGGGAAGGGGTGGAATCGTCAAAAAAACCTTAAAAGCAATAAAAAACAGTGGAAGGGAGAAGGGTGGGGCCCAGGCAGGGGTGACACAAGGACATTTCAGCCAGAGAACAAGAGAAGAAGAAGAATAAGGAGGAACAGTGTCAATAAAGAGCAACAGAACACGGGGACATTTTCAAGATCAATACACACTATTGTCTTTGGTCCATCAAAATAGTCAATATCTGCTGCTGATGTATCAACAATATGGGTTTGTGCAGTTCATTGATTGCAGCGAGAGGACGCCTTCCCTCCCTCCCTCCCTGTCTCTCACTCACTCTCCAGCCTCCCCTCCTGGTGTAATGCACGGCATGTTTTCCCTAACGGGCGGATGAGAACGCTAGAAGCTTCTTTTTCACGGTGCAGTGGAACATGAGGGAAAGTGATGAAACCATTGTTGCTCTTTCATCCCTTGTCATGATAGCTCCATTTCCCCAGCACTGAAGCCTCGGGAGGAACGCGTTCAAAACCGAACCCTTTTCCTCTGCTCGGCTCGCCTCTCTTCTCACTCTGTGTGTCCCTACTGTATGTGTGTCTATGTGTTTTTGCGGGTAAGCCTGCAACACACTGTGTGTTACAACATCAGTGCACGAGCGTCAAAGAGACTCACGGTGTCTATGTGAGCGTGCAACTCCAATAGTGTTCACGAGTGTGTGCGTGCATGTGCGCACCCCACTGGTGACTCTGTGTGGGCCTATTGGAGAACAAACTGTGCAGACACAGCCTGTCAGAATCGCTCTGCTTGTCTACTCCCTGCATTCACAACACAGTCAGCTAACTCTCTCTCTCCTCCCTCGTCTCCCTCCCTCTCCCACTCGATATGCAAGCTTCATGTGATCCTTCCCCGAGTTTCACCTCAGCACAGACAGAAAGAAACTGGGTGAGTGCTGACATCAGTATCACGATCGCACCAGCTCTTTCTAAGTCTCATTAAAACGTAGTCTCATTAAAAGTGTTTAATGTGTGGTGGTTAACACGCCACTACATTTAAAACAGGTTGCACCATGCAAACTTAAGGATGTAATTTCCACTTGGATGGGTTGGTGGCTTTTGTCGCCCATGTTTCTGTTTCTGAGGCTGTATGCAACTGCCTCATCTTACTGGTGAATGTCAGGATATATGACACCTGAGAGGAACACCTGCAGATCTACTCAGGGCTGAAAAAGAAAAAGACTTGATTTTGGATCATATTAAATATGATAATAATATTATTAAAATTGTGGTGCATTCATGTGCTCCTTGGATGGTCCAGTTTTTCACAGCTGAGAAGTCGTTTTTACCCACTTTGGTGCATTCAAGTGCTTTAAGTCGTAATTTGGAAACAACTTGGACGCTACAAAAAAGATGTAAGATTGTATTTTAAATGGTAAAATGCGCTTTACACTACACACTATGCTCATTCACCCATTCAAACACACATTCATATTGGTGGCCGAGGCTACCAGGGCACACTGGTGCCACCTGCCACCATTGGGAATTCATTCACACACCAATGAACGCAGCAACGGGAGCAATTTGGGGTTCAGTATCTTGCTCAAGGATACTTCGACATGTAGGCTGCCATGGTCAGGCTCACAGCTGCCCCCATCATCAGAACAAGAGCAAAGGGCACCAATCACGTGAGCCATTTAATATGATCGGGAACTTATTAGGCAATTTGAATCAATAAATGACTAGTTAGCAACTTGCTACAATAGTACTAAGATCTTCGGAAAGACGTGCAACCCAAATGCAGATTTTGCAAAACACAAATGTAAAACATATTGCAATTAATATATAAAGTGACCTAAAGTCTCTGTATTGTGTGGAAAATCTAATACTGCAAAGTAACTTGTGTTTTTAGGTCAATATTTCTCTCACTGTTGAGTACTTAGTTCTATTTCACCACTAGCTGCGATTGACAAAAAAGAAAAGGAGAGGGGAAACGAGGAGACACGAAAAAAAGATTGTGTAAGGACAGGAGAAAGATGATTAAGGAGAGAGCTGATGGAGGTCATCAGGAAGACGGGAGCAAGAAGAGACGGACGGAGAGAGGGAGGAAAGAGAATTAGAGAGAACGGATGAGGGACACACGAGGGAGAAAGCGACAGAAGACAAAGACGGAGAAAGACGAGGAGAGGAGGCGAGGAGGAGAGAAGGAAAGAGAAAGAGAGGAGCGAGAGGCAAGCAGCAGGAGCTGTGGGCTACCTGTTACTGATTCAGCCTCTGACAATGCCTTTATAATGGGAAAGGGAGAGCAACGGAAAGGCTTAATTCACAGACGTGTCAGGGAGAGTTAAGCCGATTTGTGATTTCGATTTTCTGTGTTTGTGAGACTGAGTGTCTGTGAGAGAGGGGGTTTTAGTGTGTGTGTGTGTGTCGTGTTGTGTTGTGTGTCCGTCCAGGGACAGACTGGGGAGGAAAGAAAATGGGAAGGAGACTGACACAAATAGATAATATATGGTTGTGATTTGTCCTCTGTGTGAGAGACAGACAGAGGAAGAGAAAGATAATGAATGCTTCGGACGTCTCTGCTACAAATGTATAACATGATGTTCACAGATCTCCTCGACGTATGCGCATAGTTTGGTGTGTGTGTGTGTGTGTGTGTGTGTGTGTGTGTGTACATAAAACCCATCTTGCTTAAGATGGTATTGATCCTCTCCTAGACAGGAGACAGATGATATCAGCCCCCCTGGTTGTTAAATACGTTGATATATACTCGGCGAGCAGAGACAATGTACAGTAAATAAGAAATCTTGTATAAAATCTTACAACCTGCAGTGTTTTTTAATGATCACTCATTATAAGTAAATAGCAGCACTCCAGCTGATGGAGGCCTGATCGCTATCAGCTCATATTCATTACTTTGTCTTTAGAGTTGCTGATCAGAAATAACAAGTGTAAAACGGGTAAGGCGTATACATAAATGTCACACAGACAGAGAGTGTTTTTACTGCCTGATCCATTATGGCTGAAGAATCTCCAGCATGTGCAGTTTACTTTCCTGCTTAGCCCGACAAAGACTCGAGATGCAGGTAGAGAGCATGTTTTGGTGGCTAGTATCGACATTAAAGCAGCTATAAGGAGTTTTTGAACAGTCTCACTTTAACACTGATGCTTCTATGTGACCTACATAAGCAAATGAGAACATCAGTGAGCAGATTAGCTAGTTCTATATTAACCTTAATGCCTGTTCGCTCGTCTGATTCCCTGCAAAATCAATGAAATGATTTACGAAACGCAGACCAAAAAGCCTTTTTTACATTTTCCCATTGCATATTATATTTAGCCGTTTAAAAGGGAGCTGGAAGATGTTATTTTGGATGTTATAGTTTGTGATTATGGCTGATATTTGGGCAGGTTCTGCACAGTGAAAAAAGAAAAGATTTGACCAAACAACAATAAAAAAAGCTAAAAGGGACAGTGTCAACTGCCAGTGTCAACTGCCAGTCAACCTTGGTTTACTCTCCAGGTACATTATGTCTATTCTATTTCTGAAATAAGATGTCGTTTTACATCAATGTAATAATTTGCATCGGTGGTTAAAACATTAACATTAATACATCTTTAATCTTACATACCCACACATAGATACATTACCTCATCACTGTGTATAGTGCAAACAGCTGTGTGTTAAGTTTCTTTCATTTTCCCCCCAAAACAAATGCAAGCACTTGCCAGATCTTAACGACAAAAGAGCGGCACCTTTTGTCTTTAAGGTGCTGAATATTTGGTTTCTTGCTGCACAGGATTAACAGTATTAGGAAATGCAATAAAGTTGTGCTCAAAGTGCATATAAAATAATCTTCATGGACTGGCAGTGTACAAATGAAAGAAACATGTTTTTTTCTGCAGAATGTCTTCTGCAGACACTTCCTTTAAAATCCTGCAAAGATCAGTATCAGATTCTGATGACTTTAAACCACGATCAGTATCAGCTGAAAAAAATCTGATCAGAGCGTCTCTACAGCTCATCTCTATTGCTGCTGCAGGTTATAATAGACAGAATTATTGCTTATCTACACTGTTGCTTCAAACCAGTGCTGATATATCGCTACCTTCAGGCTGTGACAATGCCCTCGCTCCCAGTGCAAACAGCCTGAGGTCACAAAGAGAAGCTCACACTGATCCTCACCTTGAAGAGATAATAATAATAATGATAAACATTATTCATACAGCACATTTAAAACAAAGTGCTTTACATGGTTCGGGGCCCTGATGATTCACTGCTAGCAAGAAGACATCCATACTGTACACAAAATCACTGATAGCCCAAAGTTTTTTAAGTAAATGTGCTTTCTGACAGGTGAAATGTGAAAGTTGTAGGAGAAAAAAAGACATTAAAAGCCTCAAGGACGTCAAATAATGACAGAGGCTGTATTCCACTCAAACAAAGCATCACTTGTGTTGTCCACATGAAAGAGGGCCCACGTTTGACTCGGCAAATTCCTCGCTGTGTTTGACAGTTGGTTTCTCCATGTGAGGTTCTGTGGTTTGGATACTGATGCTGGAGAGTGTGTGTGTGTGTTAGTGTGTTTTGTGTTGAGGTAAATGTGACACGCAACACTGCAGGACACTTGCAAAGGTGCTGCGGCTACACGCCACAGGGTTCGAGTAATTCTACTCGAGCTTTAGTACTGTGCAGACATTTCTCAATTTCCAGTGAAACACACAGACACAGACTGAGCTTGTTCAGTCAGTCGTTATTGGTGTGGAAAGCCTGGTGTTATAGAACATCTGCTGATGATTGACTGGTAACTGTATACAGTACAGAATGCCACGGACCTCGAGCAGCTTGCCCACCTGAAGGGTAAACACTGTAGGTACTGAAACTGTATCCACAGATCCACAAAGTTACTGGATAGTGTTTATGCCTTTCATCCATATTTATACGTTTCTGTATGATCTGAATGTGTGTGTATCTTATTTGCCTTGTTTTGTATTTGTGCTCTATTAAGGCTAACAGTAGTCACCGATCACTTTGCCTTCACCGCCCTCGACTGTGGCCACAGCTTTCAGATGCCCTCAGGCAGCTTTCTATTCGGGTAAGCCCGAAAAAGGGAGCCAGCCATCCTGGGTCTTTCACTCTAATCCACAGCATGAATCCCTCCTTGGGGCTAACAGACTTTTCAGGGCTACCCTGCTATTACCAACACAGTCTCTGCCAGACACAACGTATAAGTGGAGCGAGAGAGGGCTCACACACAAAGAACAAAAAAAGAGATACAGAGTCTGGACTTTAAATGTTTCTATTTGATCTATGCAGACAGTGAAAAAATGTGCAAACGTGCAGATTTTTCAGTCCATGTTGGACTTTTCTCAGTGCAAAATGATGCATGTATGACGAGTCAACCTATATGTTGATAACTCTGCAGGTGCACTGAGTCAATCATAGGTGTCAGCAGGTCAAGTCATCACAAACACACCAGAACAAATAAAAATCCATAGAATAGACATGTTGTCATGCACATACCATAGATTGTAATTGAACGACATTAAACAAAAATTAAGCCACAATGTACCAGATACATCCACCCAACTAATCGTAAGTCAATCAATCACCTTTTAATGATGACATCAAACCCCCCTTTTCAACCATCAAATAAGTAAACTAAACTTTAGGAAAAATTAATTTGAAGTTATTAGTTTGTCCCATGTCTCGTCCTCCAACATTTCGGGTTTATGACCTATGCCTCAGTCAGCCACTAGGGGGTGATCAAGATGTTTTGATTGTAGACTGGAGGTGGTTTCCGTGACGTCACCTATAGGTTTCTGCAGAGCCAAAATCGGTGGCTCCAGCCATTGCCTTTGCCATTTTGGCAATGGCTTACTCCTCCTAACTCCCATCCAATCCAAAAATAGTCCAAAGGGGCATCTGCCTGTCATTTAAAGCAGCAACGTTCTTAATTATGCATAACTTTAAGCCTTAGTGTTAGTCAAACAGGTGAGTGATATAAAAACCATAACAGTTTTTTTTAACTAGGCTGTAAATGTGTTTATTTCGACTGTAAAGTTTGAGCCATTTCAACATGTGAGTCTATAGAGATTGACTTGCTTTTGAAGCCAGCCTCAAGTGGCCATTGGAGGAACTGCAGTTTTTGGCAATTCCACATTGACTTCACTTTTCAGCCCTGAAAAAATCTGCTTAATTGGCTTGACTCTTGGGTAGCTGTCATGTCAGTCTTTGTGACACATCCTGACATATATACATATGTGTTCGTTTATACACTGGGGACGGGACCTAATAGACAAAGCTTGCCATAAACGCCAGGAGGGTGGACTGCTAATTTTACCCAACTGAACTAGAAGAGAAATATTAGGATACACTGATGAACAGTAATGAATGAAACCTCACAAGTCGACACTGATGTAGATAGCAGCTTATCTTGGCCTTCCCCATCATGTTTAAATTTGAAATCTCATTTTTTTTGAACGGTGTTGTGCAAACCCGACAAGAACCTACAGGGAAAAGACGGATCGTTAGAGTGACAATGAAGCAGCTGAGGGGCCACAACAATGTATGTTAACAGATTAGCATGTGGAGCCAGATACCGGTGAAGGATTTCACACCTCTGGCAAAGATGTTTATCTACTGTGTTACTATTTGTCCTCCACAATGAAATGACAACAAGAGGGATGATGGATGAGTCTCCTGCCACTTATTGATTCATTTGTCTGTCAATCATGTGAAATATCTCAGAGGATTGAATTACAATAAAATGTTTGCATATCACATGCTGCAGGCTGCAGTTACAGGTCTAAAAAATGCTATTAATTGGCCATAATTTACATTGTTTAAGCCAATGCCGTTGCGTTGGTGTGCACAAATGAGTTCAATCTCTAAAAAAATGATCATAGTAATGAGGTTATCATAAAAAACTTGAGATGGACAAGATATTTGGATGGCTTTGTACTGTGCCTGTGTGTATATGTGCGCATGAGAGGATCAGGATGCTAGATGAAGCATGTAACAGTATTTGTCATGTCTTCATGGGAGGTCCATTCCTCTCCACGCTCGGATCAACCATTCTCTGACTGCCTTTTGTAGACAAATGCATCACTTCACACTCAAGGATCTCTCCAGAATATTTCCCCTATGCACAAAAGAAAAAAAAAATTATAAATCCAATTAAAAAACAGAGCAAGCTCATAAAACCTGTCCACTAAAGCAAATCAGCTTTTGTATCAAAATATATTTCTGCTTCTATCACAAGATTTTTCGAGGTAATATCCAAAAGCTTATAGTGAAAATGCTGCAGCTCAATCTCTCTGTCAGTCACCCCGTGGCACTGCAACAATATCTCTCTTATATGAATGCAACTTTAACCCTGAACAGACGATTTTTTGCTGGCACCGGCACAGTAGCTGCAGTTGTACTCTGAAAGGGCAGTGGAGAAGAGAGAGATGGAGAGAGAGAGAGAGAGGGAGAGAGAGAGAGAGAGAGAGAGAGAGAGAGAGAGAGAGAGAGAGAGAGAGAGAGAGAGGGAGAGAGAGAGAGAGAGAGAGAGATAGAGAGAGAGAGAGAGAGGGGGAGGCAGGAGGGATGCAGTGAGACAAAAACAGGGAGAAATGAGAGGGAGATGTATAGAAAGAAGTAGAGAGAGAGAGAGAGAGAGGGATGAAAAGATAAAGAGAAGGGAGAAAGAGCAACTCAAGGACGACCGTAGCCCCGTCTCAAATTCTGCCTCGCCAGTCAAATCCATGAGACCGACATAATGTTCCCCTTCTGAATCCGCGAAACGTTTTACGTGTCAAGCGGGGAGATGGGTATCACACAGTGCACCGACTCACCCCCATCCGATGAGGGCAGACAGTTATGGTTCAATTCTAAGAGGCCCAGCGAGTGTCTATCCAAAGTCGAAGCCAGGGAGAACTGGCCGGGGTGCAACGCAGAGGAATTCAATAATTCACCTTCGGTATGTAAGAGCCAATGCACTCCAGCATATACACACTTAAAGCACATACAGTTCACGGTGAGGGGAAAGTAAGACGATGGATATGTCATGGGGAAAGACAGCAATGCTGCGCTTGGCTGGCACTGCAGCTACTCCGGCCCTCTTTAGCAGTTGAGTGTCCGCGTATGTGATTCAGATCTGTACGTAAGTGAGATTTACCATTAGAAACGTGTTTCTGCACTCAAACAATACATGTGTTTAGGCAGTTGTGCATGTGGGTTTTAGCTGCATGTGTGTGTTTGTCTTTTGGGGAATTAACTTCTTGTACTTTTCTCCTCTTCTGCAAGGTCTGCTGACTTGCGTAGCGCAGACCAAATAACAGAGCACAAAAGGCAAGCGGTCATGCTGTTCTGACATCCCACGCCTAACTGGCAAACAGAGCACAGCATTAAAAAGATCTGAGAGACAGTGTGAGGGAAGAAGAGAAAAAGGGAAGACAAGTGATGAACAGAAGGGGAAAAAAGAAGAACAGTGCCTGGAAGAACACGATGCAACCTCATTTAGTTGTCCACTTTAAAAAACACTGTCACTTTCTATCAGGTTCCACGCCGAGTGCATCTCGTCCATTAATTGGGGATAAACAAATTTTGAAAACTGTTTTCTCCTCACTCTCTCTGTCTTGCTGCTAACAGAGTGCCGGATCCTCCACGGGGATGAAGTCCAGTTTCGTATGGATGGACTTGTCAAACTTAATCTAGTCAGATAAAAAACCAACAACAACAACAAACACCTTTGCTGAAGCGGTACAAGCTGCAATGCTCCGGTTACTGTTCAATAAGTGAACTGTGGCTCAAGTTGTTCTGCAATTAACTACTGCAATTAATGTAACATCTTATTAAAAAAAGGAGTTTAAATTTTACTGGGAGGCTGAAATAAAAAAGTAACACAGCATCTACAGCAGCTAATTATCGAAGTTTTTATCTATATATTGCTCTACTGACCCATTACATCATTTTACAAACAAGCTAAATTTGTCCTAGTGAGAGCTACTTTAAAGGTCAGAAAATTATCTCTTTGCAAGTTCTTCATCCCAGTGGGAGCTCCTCGCCTAGACAATATATAATTATTGTTCTCATAGAAGGCATTAATAGGGGAGGAGTAATTTATTCAGCTCAAACAGAAAGGATAGATTACTCCAACGATCTAAAACATTCTCTCCATCTCTCTCACAAAGGGAATGTTTCTCTAAGGCGTTGTCTCAAATCACTACCTATTAACTACGGTGCAGTCAGAAATAGAAATAGAGTAGAATGGACATTAAAAGCAACATAGGATGGCCAGGGCTGTGGTCATTTTTATAGCTGTGTAAACAGACAACACAAAACACCACACAAACTAGAGTTCGTATCAAGAAAAATGGAAGACAATAAGGAGAAATGGACCGCCAGTGAAGCCTTTCTTCAGTATTTGTGTTATGGTGTAAGTGCAATGTGATTTTGACTAATCAACAACCAGCCGGCTCTCGTCAACTCATCGTTACTGTTAGCGGTGCAAATGCAAACAGAAAAAGAGCCCTCCACAGTGGGTAGTTCCTCTTCCCACAACTGTTTGGTCCAAAAATGCCCCAGTTTCGAACACAGTCAGAAGAATCTGCCACCAAAAGTTGGGTTCAGTTTACCTTCTACTGCTATTTGCAATCACAACTTTACAGTTTCTATCTTACAGTAGCTTCACTGACACAATGCCATCGTCTATTTGTTTGTTTATTTCATTTTTTGTGATTAGTTCATTGATAACCAAGCTAGCCATCAACTCTCTGGGGGCTAATGTGTTGCTAATACTATGAACTATATACCCGATATATGAGCTATCAATCAACCTACTTAATGTATAAGTGAAAAAAACAGTAACATTTATCTTTTTGGACAAACTAAGCTGTAGTCACCTGCTCCTGAGAGCCTGGTGCAGGTATGTAACCATGTTAACCTGCAGTGGTGGAATGTAAGTAAGCACATTTACTCAAGTACTATACTTAAGTACAATTTGGAGGTACTTGTACTTTACTTTGGTATTTCCATTTTATGTAACTTTATACTTTTACTCCACTACATTTTGAGGCAAAAGTACATACTTTTGTACTCTTACTTAAGTAAAATATGAATGCAGCAATTTTACTTATAGTGGAGTATTTCATAGTGCGGCATAGTACTTTTACTTAAGTAAGAGATCTGAATACTTTTTCCACCACTGTTAAGCTGTGACAACCTCCGTTCAACTAACATCTGCAATACCGAACAGGAAGTATGATGAACCTCTTGAGTTTTTTGGCTGTGAGGTATACGAATGGAAACAGGACTGCTACAAAATCTCTGATAACGTTTTAGTGCACTTAAAAGTTCAGTAGCAGTTTAACTACATTGTTACTGGGCTGGTAATAAGACATTTCAGGTCCTAATTTACCACTGGACACTTGACCAAAATGTTTGTTAACACACAAATGTGTCTGTTCTATCTGACTGGCTGGCTCACTGTGACCCCTTCCCCTTCCACACTTGACCGCCTCCATATTGCCCAGTCAACAGGAGCGCCATTGCCCAACGCTCCATTGGTTTAACACGCGACACGTGGCGGGACCAGCCAAACTGCGGCACAATCAATTGGTTCCTAATGCTTTGAGTAGGCCCCCGAGCTCTTGAAGCTAGCATGCTTGGGTAATTTGATGTGATTCACTGAGCTGGTGGCAGACTGTGTGTGTGTGTGTGTGTGTGTGTAAGGGGCGGTCTACTGTGTATGTAGCGGGTAGTGGATATGAGCACAGGTCATAAAGGGAGACAGATTGGTAGCTATGATCCAGTGACGACGGTGACAGCTGGGGTTAGCGACTAGCAGCCGTTTGGTGACAGAGAGAGCCTCTGGAACACAATGGGGACGGGGCCATGGGGACAGATACGGCCACATGGCTACTTCTGGCATGATGAGACGTACACCGCAGTACAATGCAGCTACTGGCTAGTGGAAACTGCCAATGGCTCCAAGAGGCCACATGACATAAGGCTGGAAGACTGATGGCCATCAGGCAGCCGTACGGTCTGGTTGGGAGTAACCAGTATGGACCACACATATGGCACTGAATAACACATACAGGACACACAAACATGTATGGGCAAACAGGAGCAGTTACATGAACATGTCTGTGTGCTGACAACAACAACAACACATGACTAAAGAGTCTCAGATGATGCCAGAAGATGGAGATGAAGAAAATAGTATGCACATATAAATATACACATTGTTATCGCCCGGAAGATATACACTCACTGACCACTTTATTAGCTAGGAGGGTGTACCTAATGAAGTGGCTGGTGTGGTCTTCTGCTGCTGTAGCCTATCTGCTTCAAAGTTGGACGTATTGGTTTCTATCACCTCGAACCAGGCCGAATCTGGCAAAATCAGGCTCCTATGACTTCTGGCATCAACAAGGCATTTTGGTCCGGAGAACTGCCGCTCACTGGATATTTTCATTTTTTTGTGTGTGGGAAAATACCAGTAGATCAGCAGTTACTGAAATACTCAGACCAGCCCGTCTGGCACAAACAACCATGCCACGTTTAAAGTCACTTAAATCATCTTTCTTTCCCATTCTGATGCTCCGTTTGATCTTCAGCAGCTCGTCTTCACCATGTCTACATGCCTAAATGCACTGATTTGCTGCCATGTGATTGGCTGATTGAGTATTTGCATTAACGAGCCGGTGTGCCTTATAAAGTGGCCGGTGAGTGTATTTATGTATACACATTTTACACACCAGTACAAATCACTGCAGACATGCTGTGCTGTTAAACTATTATTCTTGTCATTCTCCGTGTAATAATGTTAACCACTCATGACATTGTCACAGTCACAACAGGCAGTGAGCTTGTTAGCGAGCTAACGTTAATCCCGTGTGAAACAAGCATTAACCGGGAAAGTGCAACACTGACTGCAAAGGCATAAAGGCAGGCAGGGAAGAGAAGAGTTAAGAAACTCAGAGGACAGGCGGGAGGTCGCGTGGCTGAAATGCGAACGGAGTGGCTCAGAGGGCAGCTGCAGCTGGGTGTGGTGTGTGTGTCTGTGTCTGCCTCGCTGGTGGCCTGCTGCGACCAGATTACATGTTCACTGTCCCACAGCGGGAGTGGAAGTGAGATGGGTAGGACTGAGTGGTAAATGGCCACAGTGGGGAGCCACGCGGCTGGTTGAGCACTCTTCTAGTGAGTGAGTGAGTGCTGGACCATCAACTGCAGAGTCCAGCGTTTCCCAATTTCTTCAATCACAGGGACTCACAGGCAGTTGTCTGTCTGACTCGGGCTAACAATGCCATTGATTTCAATGTTGCTTGAGGCAAAACATAATTTTTCAATGAAAGTTGTAACAGAAACAGCAAAAAGAAAATATGAGTTAATTCTATTTTTTTGGGTGCCTGTAAACATTGGCAAATATAACTAATAACTGATAAAGGAAACACAATAAATGTATGTAATAAATAGCATTGCAATACATTTTTTTTAGAGATGACAATCCATAAAACAAATAAAAGAAAATAGCAATATAATAATAATAATAATAATAATAATAATAATATAAAAATATACAATTGAAAGCTGATGATAAAATTTAGTGTTATATAGCTATTATTGAACAATAGCTATCATCTATATTATCTATTATTACTACTTTAATTATTTAGGTTTTTCATATTATTATAAAGCATTTAGGTTGGTTTTTACTAACTATACAGCATGGTAATCTCCTGTACAGATCTTTTTAATAGTTTCTAGAGTGTGTGTTTCATTATTTAACTTCACTATATAATACTGAACTAGAAGATATTTCTCAAACATTATAAATCACAATAGTATGGCATTACCTACTGACCTGCATGCATATTCATTTAGTCATTCGTCCAGAATAGTGAACTTTGATACTACAGTATGAGTTAAGTTATGCTGCTCTGTGCTTCATTAGAGGTAACTCTGGAAAAAAATAACTCACGCTGCCCTCAGGGTGATTGTTTCTTTTCTAAAGATAAATAAATGCATCAGTAAAATGCTACAATAATTACATGCATATTATGTACTTTACTATAAATCACTTCATAGAGGTATAGCACACAATAATGCTTTTATTGTTGCTTTAAAAGATATGCTTATTTTACTGTATGACATACTCAAGTGCACATTTTTAGTTAGATGTGTATATCGCTAATTTTTGTCTGAACTGTTTTACAGCTATAAAGAGTCAAATACATGCCCTTGTCTGGTTCAGAGCAGCAAAGAACAATGTACACCGAATGCGCTTCAGGGACCAGGGAAAGCCTGAAGCAAACATTAAAGCCTCTGGCACAATGATTAAAAACCTCTAAGCAACAAAATGAGAAACACTCAGAGAGCTCAGATCAGTTAACGCGCAACCTTAAAACAATTTACTAAACCACTAATGCTCTTTGTTGCTACAACATTAGGAAATCTGGGATGTATTCCAATCAATGCTGCAGGTACGTTGCAGAAAACACGGATCCAAAAAAGTGAACATAAATACCAGGCTATTTGAGTCTCTGAAATCGTTCTTGAAACTTACGTATTTGTTGTTTGACTTGAAATAAAAACTGAAACATCCATCAAGTTTCACTTAAAGTAGTAAAATTTAATTTCGCCAGTGAGGAAAATACAAAATAACTCATTAGCGTGGATATTCCTTGCAGACTTTATTTTGGACTCTCAGAAAACGAATGTTCTGTGTTCTTCAACTCAGATGACTGGATGCAATTGGATGCAATGTAACTACCTCAGTTCTGCTGTGGCAGGCTGCGTTGCTCGTGAACTAAATCTAATTAATATTAATTTTTCCCTGTCTGCTGTCTGGGCTGGTAACCCAGAGCAACTGTCTACAGCCTGTCTGTATTGTGCTGCGGTCTGGCAAATGATGCTGAATCGCTCCCTGGCACATGCAACACCTATAAACTCCCCACCAAAAAAAAAATGTGTTTGTATACTTAGGAAAGATGGAAACATGTGTGGCAATCATCATTTCGCTATAAGAAGTTTTCATGTGGTCCTCTAATGGTATGTGCATGTATGCAATTTAGTAACATTTGACCTGCAGCTGAGAAAGAATGTGGCTTAAATGTTTTTCCAGGCATAATCTATTTTTTTGATCGTTCGTAATGCTCTAAATATAAAAAAAAAATCGTCCATGTTGTAAACTTATTTCAGTATGATCGTGCAATAAACTTATTATAATGAGTTCCTCCTAAAAACAGTTCAACAACTCTGCAGCAGAAAAGAGAAACCATACATTTGCAACCAGTAGCGTAACATCATGGAGATATGCCCCAGGGCATAGTAACACTCAGTGTTACCGTACCGACCCGCCTTGAGCTATTCCATTCACAAAAACAGGGGCCTGTGGCAATTCTGGACAGCTGCTTTCTTTTACTTCCTTCATGGGCCCCTGACGGTGTCTGGGCCCTGGTGCAGCTGCTCCGCTTGCACCATCGATATTTACGCCACTGTTTGCAACTCAGGTTGATGCCCCACAAGCCACACAAAAAAATGATGGTGACAATTTTAATTTTCCATAATCTCGGTCAGATCCAAGTCATATCACACATAACGCAGCAAACGCCATTCAAATATTCACAATATGCTCAAATACTCTTAAGTATGGAGGTTTTAAAGTGATTGAGTTTGGTTTTAATGCACCAAAATGGCTGAACTTTACACAAATTTGGTTGCGCCAGAGAATTAGGCTAATCAGGATGCTACAGATTACTGATAAATGGCTTTCTGGAAACTAAGAGTAGAATTGCAGAACTCTGGTAATTAGGAAAAACACAAAATCAAATTTTCCAGTATCTTGTCTGCTGTAAAATGTTTGCTGTCATAACTTCTGCGTTCCCTCTGATGCAAGCATCTGATTGGATTGTGTATTGTCGATGTCACACATTTGTGTTCAAAGTTCATATTTGATGCACAAATTGACAGAAAGAATGTGCAGTGTGTGCTACTATTGTGCTACACGCTGCACAATAGCCCCCTGGTGCAGCTGCACTGGTTGCACTGTCAATATTTACGCCACTGTTTGCAACTCAGGTTGATGCCCCCCAATGTGAAGTGAAGGGCAGCTACTGCAGGTGAGTGTGAGAATACTTACTGTAGGTTGCATAACATATTGTTGATGAGGCATCCATGACGTACTCTGGACCTGAGGAGAAACACATGATGGTGACAATTTTAATTTTCCATAATCTCAGTCAGATCCAAGTCATATCACACATAACGCAGTAAACGCTGTTCAAATATTCACAATATGCTCAAATACTCTTGAGTCTGGAGGTTTTAAAGTGATTGCGTTTGGTTTTAATGCACCAAAATGGCTGAACTTTACACAGATTAAGTTGTGCCAGAGAATTACACAAAGAATTTGAAAGTCTGGAGGCAGCAAATCTCCCTCCTGCCTTCTCATTTTTGCCAACAGTACGCCTTGTGCGCGGAGCCCATAAATTAGGTTCCCTCTCCATTATAATATTATTTTTAATGTTCTGCTCAAAATTCGAGGGACAGGCAGCTAGAGAGGACGCAGTATTTAAAAGTAAAAAGAAAGAGTGGTGGATAAAACATTTATTTTTTGTTGGCCACTGGATTCAGAGGTTTGCCAAGCTGTTACCAGAGGAAAATATAAGCAGACGTGCATATTCACAAATGTGCATGAGAAAGTTAAAGACATGGTGAAACAGTGACAGAGGAAATGATCAAGAGACTGGAGGAATGGAGGAACAAACAGAGTTTTTAGATGTGCTGGAGAGAGGAATTAGACAGCTTGTAGCAGACAAACACACAGGCTGGCCACTGATCCTGGTAAAATGATTAGATTAAACAAAGACAAACATGGAATAATCTGCTATAAGAGCAATCAATCCTCTGTGCCAACCCAAACGCGTGATTTGGATCCCCACCTAAACAAGCTTGATATTCTATAACATGAAGCCAAGTCTGTTTGTTTATACATGGCAGTATTTGTCCTCCCAGCTGAATGGGACAGCAGATAGACACAGAGAAAGCTTATCTTTAATCGCTCATTTTCATGCATGACCATCATGTGATTTATTTAATAGAGAGGCTCTAGTCAGCCTTAAGGCTCTTTTGCATTGCGTGACTTTGGGCTGACGATTGTTGACAATCATGGGACAAATGTGGTGAAATCGTTGTTCGTAAATCAAAAATGTGGTTTTGATAATAAAGGGTCCACCCATGGACCATTTAGAGCTTTTCATGGTCAAACATAGTCAGTCATTTAGGATTTTCTTTCAGTACAACCCAAACCAACCAATCGGAATACAAGTTAATATGATGCACAACAAACTAGAGAGTCATGCTGTGTCTCAATTCACATTTTTCCATACTTATTCTTGCTATTTAAGTGCATTCACACTGACAAATACGTTAAAATGCAATGCATAATGAGGACCTGGATGGTGAATTAAAAACAAGAACAAACAGCCAAATGTTCATGTTCGTTTTCAAACAACTATACCCTGTCAAAATCCTAGTACTAGTACTTGTCTCAACTACAAATGTAAGTATCAAATTGAGACACAGTGCTGTAAAATTAAACACATATTCACTGCTGTTTTGTTGTTTTATCTTCAGAGAGGAGATCAGAGAACAATGGAAATAACCATCCAGGCTTTATTTTGTTTTTATCCTATTATTATTTTTAACATATGTAATGGCATATGTCTTTTTTCATTATCATTAAATAAAATCAATCAATTAATCAATCTGACATGCCTCAAAAAACAGATTACATACAGTCTGACAGAGACTGTGAACCTGGTTGCGAATAGAAGCAGCTTGCACACTGTCGGCAGTTTCAGATTCAGATTATTTGAATAGTTTGCACAGAATGCAGAAAAAAGCAGCATAAAAAGGCTAACCAGGACGCTACAGATTACTGATGAATGGCTATCTGGAAACGAAGAGTACAATTGCAGAACTCTGGTAATTCAGAAATACGCATAATTTTTATTTCCATTATCTTCTCTGCTGTTAAATGTTGCTGTCATAACTTCTGCATCCCCCCTGATGCAAGCATCTGGTTGGATTGTGTGTTTTGGAGGTCCCACATGTGAGTTCAAAGTTCACTTTTGCTGCACAACTTGACAGAAAGAATGTGCAGTGTGTGCCACTATGGCTCCCGCTGCTTCCTGGGAGAGTGCAGCCTCTCTCTGATGGAAATGATGGTCCAATGGTAAAATCCTAAAACAATAAAAGTTTAACCAGACAGCCACAGGCAGAGTGCTATCAAGACAGTTATGAATGGAAATTGCTCAAATGCAGCACTCAGGATCCAGAGACCCAGAAGATTTGACTTCTTTCCAAAGGACCTAAAACAGCTCTGCTGGACTGGTTTTTCTTATTCTTCAATGAGTAAAGTTGTCTACAGCTACAGTAGGTTTAGTGTGAGTAAACTGTATAATGAGCATGACCTGAGAAGTTCCTTACTTCTGGCTGAACTTTACAGCTTGTGTTACCGTTTAAAACAGCCTGTCAGCCAATAAGCCAAAAGCCGGTAAGTCAGTCTTTCAGCTGCGCGGTCAGCCAGTTGGACGTCCATCCAACCAGTCACACGTAAAGCCAAACAACCAGCCAGTTAGCTAGTTAGTGAGCCAGCCAGCCAGGCAGCAAGCCAGCCAGCCAGCCAGCCAGCCACATATTTAGTTATCCAGTGAGCCAGTCTGCAGAGCCAATGATGTAAACCAGGCCACGGCTGGCTGGCGGCACTAGCTGAGATCTTGGTGGTGATCTGGCCTGGACTGGCTCCTGTCATGTGGATCATCAAAGCTGTTTTTCCAGGAAACAAAGCCAATCATCAGTCAGGCTCACCGGAGGCCGGCTTGAAAGAACATCAGAGCACTGCTTTTGGCATGGGTCATTTGCAGATTTGATAAATCAATGCCACCAAACTAGTAGCTCAAAAAATATCCACTCAACATAAACATAAAAGCCTGAATGGCACATACAGTCATTTCTGTGCACCTTGAGATTTTCATTACAAAGGCGATAGTTTCCATCATAAAAGGAAGCGATTTCCTTTTGTCTGGTGTATGTGGCTGCCTGGCTTGTCTTCTCTTTTTCTTTTCCCCCTGTCTCTTTGTACTTGAACAGAAGATGAAGGACTCACCTTCCTGCCGTGACTGGCTGAAGGGCAATATTACAGGAAGCGGTGGCAGAGCTGCCCGATATTGAAACTGTGAGGATTAATATTCCTCAAAAGCCTGGCCATTGTTTTTGATAAATCAATTTGGGAAGCCTTCCGAGAGCGGATTAGAGACGCGCCCTGGCCCACTTTCCTCCCTCCTCCTCTTTCCCCTACCCCTCCACCGCAGGTACTGGACCAGAGTTTTAATCAAGCGTGCCTCAAAGACGGGCACAGCAACCTTCAGCAACACCCCCCTCCTCTCCGCCCCCCCACCTGAGCCATCGCTATCACTACCACCCGCACTATCTGTCCTCCTCTCCCTAGTTGTCTTTCTCTCCATCTGTCCCTTCTATTTTCCCCATCTATCCTTCATCTCCTTCCTCTTGCTCACTATCCTCATCTGTCTGTCTCTGCATACCAAACAGAACCGATGTTAAACGATAGTGTCTGAGCGAGAGGGCACAGTGGCAGCGCCTCTTGATGTTTAGATTCGGCAAAGGGTGCTGCGTGAAATGCGCGATGACGGAAAACGGTTAACGCTCTTGACATCTCACACAGCCAATTTTCACGTTCCTGTTCTGTTCTCTTTCATTACGCCGCAGATCACAGCCGTGAGGAATGTGGAAATTCACTTTGGAAGAGGAAGCGATTGTATCCAAGTAAAAAAAAAAAAAACGCAAAAAAAAAAAAAATCCCTTTATTGCGCTGGCAGCGGAGGGAGCACAAAAGAGGTCAGGAAACTGGGAGGGAGGAAAGTGTTTGTTTTTCCTAGACACTTTCATTCTTGATGGGTGATTTTATTTTTTTCTACCCTGTCAGCCTTTTTAAATCCCCTTTTTGTTGCTTGTTTTCTGATGCCTGTTGTGTTTGCCGCCTACATAACAGATGTCATCAGGCACAGCTGGAGCGGCGAAGAAACGATGAGAGAAGAAGAGAGAACCTCACGCTGTTCCTGCAGCCCGCCTCCTCTCTTCCGTCCCCTTACACAAAACAAACCCTCATATTACACATTCACGTACAGCAATCTACCCATAATGCACTGCATTATGGCCCACCTGATATGTGGAAACGGGGGAAGCAGCGATGAAGGGCGTGATGGAGGTCTGTGCAATCATGCGGTTGGTGGCGATGCTGTAAGGCGAGGAGTAGAACCTGAGGAGGGAGATAAAGAAAGAGAAGAGGACACAGCATAATTAGTTTGTAAAACTCATATTAGGTGAAGGTGCAACATTATGTAAACATGAAATGATGTTGCCTTATTACAAAAGCGCTTTATCAACAGACAGATCTTTGTCCATACAAAGTTTTCTCTGTCTATATAACAAAGAAACACAAGAGCGCAAACACACACAGACACACACAAACACGCTGTCGATTCATCCTGCAGCTTGTTCCGAACAAACATTCAGCCATATATTGTATTTCGAAACACCACATAAAAGTTTCATGAAGTGTCTTATAGCGTTCTCAATTGAAAAGTCGGGTTTTATCACATCAAATTGAGCTTTGTCATCGTATAAAGTAGGAGGTTGTCTGTATTTTCTTTTTCTTCTCGTATTAGGGCTACATAACACTGTGCCGTGACGGCTGGCCAGCTTAAGCAGCTCGCTCGTAGGCTGAGCTTGTGGAAAACTCAATGCATTTCAAGAAGGTAAGGTTTGACATGAGCTGCAGAGAAGCGAGGTGGTCGGCTTCGCTTCTTTATCTTATTGCTGAAGCTTTATAGCGACCGAATGTGGCTGTTATCCCCCGGGAGGCTAAGTGGAACGTCCAACAGTCCCTGTCAGATGAGGTGAAGATCATATTACTGGCCGAGAATATAAAGTTACTGTATGTACTGGGTTTGACAACTTCACATTTGACATTTAAAATACAGAATCAGCTCTTCATGTTGTGTTTTACACTATATTTTAACCCAGATGTTGCGGTTGGAGTCCTGGAAACAACATGTCCACTTTACCAGCTCAAAAAAAACATTGTTTTATCAGCTTCATACTTCAAAAATGGCTAGAAACAGGATTTTGAAGTTTCAGAAGTTCAGTACAGACAATGCACTTACATCTGTTTGGGTATGAAACTTACATTGGGTTTTTATTATACTCCATATCTGTGCTAGAGATTTCCAATCCTTTAATAACCCCCAAATTAAAGTTTTTGAAACCAAATCGATTTTTATATGTTATTCCAAAGGTCTTGGTATATTGATGTAATATTCTGGAGGGTTTTTGACCAATTTTATCCCTTCTCGAATAAAAAAAAAGCCTAATTTAACACCAGATGTGTGTAAAAAATGGTATCAAACCAAAAATTGCTGCAACAACTTATGAGAGATAGTTGAGCATGGAAATGGACTCCAGAAAGCCATACATTAATGTTCTGAACCCTTACACATCATAGTCTTTTATCGGGCACTCATTGGCACTATTCAAATACTTGAATACTTGTTATTGAAGTATATTACAAGACCTTAACTTTTGTTTCTTTGTTTCGTTTGTATGTTGCAAATTAAGGTCACTTGCGTTCTTTTATATTATTATATTATTATTATACTGATTGGTCAGATGCCATGGTGTCACTTTCTGTGACGTAGCCTGATCTTCGATGATTATCCAGGAGAAATTAATTTTGAATGTCTGCTGAAGTTACCAAATATGGTTATTTGCCTGATAAAGGGTAATAGGCTTAATGAATTGATTAATTACGTCATTTTTATTAGAAATGTATGACGAGAAAATCTTGACTTCTATGTATCATCTATTGTTGACCTACTATCACCCCCTAAATATCCACTGCCCACAACTCTCTATAAAAGTAGGCAGAATGAATAAAGGGATAACTCCCAAATTCAGAATAAATCGGAATTTGAGTTTCTCTTATTGTACTTTTACAATAGTTCACAAGAGGTCAAACAGGAAGCTAAACCTGACACTAAACGTGAGTAATGTTACTATGTAGAATAACATATAGTAGATTTCTCCCCTTTGGAGGCTTTCTGGGGACATCCAACTGGGAAGAGGCGCCGGAGTAGACCAAAGCACACTCTGGGGAGGTTATATATCTCATCTGGCTTTGGGAGGAAGTGCAAAACGTTGCCGAGAAGAGGGACGTCTGGTCTACCTCGCTTAGCCTGCTGCCACCGTGACCCGGCCCCGGATAAGCGTCAGGAAATGGCTGGATAGACGGATAATCCAATTTGCACTTTTTGATGAATTTTGATGTTCCAGTAATCACAGTCTGGCAAAATGTGAAGTGGCATTTCTTTTTTTACATTTTCAGTGTAACTACATTTTTATTTTCTACTTCATATTAACGTCTAAATTAAACTGACGACATACCTCGACATTTTTTGCTATCTGTCTTCTATTTTTTACATTGCACTTGCATGGAACCGACTTCTTTTACATTCTTTGCTACTAAATTCAGCCTATTTCCTTTTTTTTAAACACGATCATTAAGCCAAACTTCAGGTCGAATAAATTATGAGTGAATGATTCCTTTTCCCAGCAGGTCTGTAGCTTTACACAAATATCTGTTGGATTATAATTTGGCGGATTTGCAGCAAAGCAGGCTTTTACATGGCAGCCTGTTTGTAAGGAGTGATGCTTTTCATCCCGTTTTTTTTGGGTTGAGATTGACTCCGAGTCGCTGGGGGATAAGTGGTTTAGGAAGCGGGGAATGAGGAGCTTCCTGTGAATGACGGAGGCCAGAGGGAGATAGAGGGGAGCCTCAAACACTCTCCTTCCTGTCTCAGTACTGCGGGGGAAAATAAAACATGTTGCCGGGTCATTTATTTCCACACAGCGCCATTAAGTCATGACACAAAGACACACAAGAACACACACATACATGGAGACCCAAACACACACAAAAGCCCACTCAGCCACCCTTTGCCGTTTCTCACCCGACCAACGAAAACCAATATTTGAAGTCTATATAGATTTTCCTAATCAAACAGTAACAAAGTGCAGCCACTACATTAATCTTCATGTATGGCAGTAGTATTGACTGGGGTCGTATGAGCCAAGAGGTGAGTGTATTAGATGGTGCCAAGGATGGATTGGCCGTCAAGCTCTTACCCATTCTGCATTGCAGCGGGATCATATGTTAACGCCATGCCAGTCTGAAAGAGAGAGAACAAAAGACATTAATTACTCATAAATCACAATTAAATGAAATTACATTTAACTGCAACAAGGGGAAATGTGACAATTGAACAGACATTACAGATAACTTTATCCTTTTTAAATCTTTTTGTCTGAATTTTGCTTCTTGGGAATATGTGCCTATTAATTATTTTTGTTAAGAGTTAGATGGGAAGATTGTATGTTTTTACATTCTGTGTTTTTGTACCGATTAAACAAATGAGATATAAGGTTTTAATTACTGGGCTGACACAGACAACTAGCTGTTTTCTTGTTTCCAGACTGTTCGGAGTCTTGATATTTTGTGTACGGACATGAGAGTGGAATCATTTTGTCATCAAGTTTCTGTAAAAAAGCCAAAATAGCATATTTTCAAAAATGTCAAACTACTTCTTTAAGTCTTATTGACATGCATAGTACCAGAAACTGAGGAGGAAACAGAAATCCTGCAAAACAAAACATTTTAGTAGGTAAAACTTTATAGGTTAAGATTAATATTTTGGTCTAAATGGTGTATTATATATACATTGTGCATGTGCATCAAACTGCATTCTGCTGCTGTCACTGTCTGTATCTTCTGTGAGTCTTTGTGAAACCTGTCGATATGTTCCTGCATCAATGTCACCCACCATAATTCGCTGTACCTTTATTGTACTTGGGGGAATAACGCGATTTATACCCTGATTCTTTTTGTATAAAATAAATTTAATCAAATCAAAATCAACTCATTTTCAAATTGGAAAAACTGACAAGTGACAGAGCCAATGTGGGCAAAAGCCTAGTCGATAGGACAAAGTGAATTGGTATTGAGAACGCCTCCTTTTCTATTTCAATCACGTACAATCATGTATTTATGAATGAGAGGAAATGAAGAAATGCCCTTTGGAGAGAAAGGAGTGAGCGGAAAACTGAGTTCTTTGTCTGCGGATGGTGTGTGTCTAAGTGTGTGTGTGTGTGTGTGTGTGTGAGGCCCTCTTAGAGTCCAGGAGAGAAACCTGTGCACCACAATCCGTCATCTGCATTCCTGAAGGTTCTCTCCCGGAGGAGAGCTAATCCGATTTCTTTTAACGGGAGGCTGCTGAGGACGGCAGATTTCATCAGCATACACACACACACACACACACACACATACACACACACACACACACACACACACACACACACACACACACACACACCCTTTTCTTGCCCTTCCTCTCTCTTCCTTTGCTCTCTCTCCCTCCCTCCTTTCTTTCTCCGTCATCTTGTGTTCTTTTTCTTTCTCTCCTTACCTCCCTCTCTTCATCCCTCATCTCTTAATCTACCCTCCTCCCGTCTTTCTGTACCACTTTTTTGCCCTTGTTCCTCCAGAGGGCTACCTACACTGAGTTATACTGCTAAGGGAATAGTGGCTCAGAGGAGCAGGGGGGATCAGTGAGCCGGACCAAACCTGCAACGGTGAGGGGATGAATAAAAGTGTGAGTGGTGGAAGGTATTTGTGTTCGATTTCTGAGTCTATTTGCACAACTAGTTAAAAAAGGCTTTCAGAGACATTATATGTAAAGCTGTAAAGGCCTTGCATCAGCTCCTGTGTTATTTAAATAAAATCTTCTTTGTGTTTTTTCACCTTCACTGTCTGTGAGTCTCTGTCTCTGTATTCATACACCGTCTTTACTAAATTTGGGATCAAGACTGCGTGTTTGTGCACGCGAGTGTGTGTTCACATGCGTGCTAATAGCGGTGGCAGACGCGGCCAGCTGTCTGGTGAGGCTGATAACTCCCCTAAGTGCTGCCCTTGGTTCCGTGTTGCTGATGAATTCCACAGCAGAGAATCTGCTCCTGACCGGAGACCCTGCATGGCCGATGACTGATTACTGATGCAGTCAGCTTTTTTGGCTCTGCCGCAACAAGGGGAAAGAGGAAAAGACAGAGACAGTCTGTGTATGTTTTTGTCTGAGCTTGATTCAAGATTGCATTAAAAAAAAAAAACCTTGATACTGTACAGATCCTGGAAACAAAGCTTGGCCCTGAGAAAAGCTGCCACGAAACAGGCCGGGCTTTCGAAGAAAGAGAAGCAACTTATGTATGTTCTTTTTTTGAACGCCAAATCAAGTTACGCTTCCTCACTTAATGCAGTAAACATGATTAGAGCTGCTACTAATGTCTATTTTATTAGTTGATTAATCAAAACGATTACTTTTCCTCCAAAAAATCTAATTTCATTCATTTTATTTTGACAAACTGTATATCATTGCATATTGCAGCACAAAACAAAAACAAAATAATTTGAAGCAGTGGCCTGTCACTAAAATGAGAATAGATGGGCTCAATCCAAGATCGGGCCACCTGAGGTGAGCTGAAGCTGTTACTAACTTGAAAGCTAACGTTTTCACTTTAATCAGCTGGAAGACACGGGATCCTGGCTTTGGGTCTTGAGGAGTTGTAGCGTTATTTATTCACTAACAAAAAGCCTAAACACACAATCTCGCCCAATGTCAGCTGGGATTAACTCCCCGCAACCGAGTTCGGATAATCGGTGAAGAATAATGAATGAATGTCCACACATTCACTGCTATGATGCAACTGCCAGCTCTCTCTCTCTCTATTAACAACAGGCTCTGCGTCACTGCAGCAATTTGGCCAGAACATCCAACTAAACAGAGCTGCAGCATGGACGGAGACCAGGCTCACAGCTTATCGCCAGATGACAAGAAATTACAAAAAAATATATTAATTATTAAAAAACCTTCAAAATACTGATGTTAGTGCATTTTCAGCGTCAGTGTCATTGTTGCTGCTGCAGCAAATATGGTTTAAAAAAATGTATTTGCAAAGATTTTGTATATAAAAATGTGGCAAAATAATACAAAAAACAACAATCACAGCTGGATCCAAACTTAGAAAAAAGCAGCAGGAATGACTCAGTTGCTGCTTCTTGTAGTCAATCATTAATTCAAGTTTTTTCAAGTTGTGAATAATGATCTTGCACTGAAATCTTTTTTTAATCTGTGCTTTAGGGTGCACAAAATCAATTTTGTCTTGCTAATGCATTTTCAGTGCAAATATGAATGCATGTTGCTGTACTAATAAGGCACGTGAAAATATGTGTGTGCACATGTACTAGAATCCATATTCCGTACACACATATCCTAAGAAAGGGTCGGGTGAGGACAGCCTATATTAGGCAGCTGTAAGGACACCTGTGCTGTACTGTTCTGGAAAACTGAGCCGAGCCATCGTATCCGTGTCCTCACACACACACACACACACACACACACACACACACACACACACACACACACACACACACACACACACACACACACACACACACACACACACACACTGACCCACTCCCTCCTTGTATTATTGCCTTCCATACACAGATTCACTCTCAATTTTTTCTCCCCTCCTTGTGGCCACACACACACACACACACACACACACACGGACATCTGTCAGGCTTTCACACAGAGTGGAAAGCCGGATGTTTTTTCCATCTTCACTCATTCCCCTAGAGTAGGTGCTTGAGAAGTGTGACTTTGAAAGTTTTTGTGTGTAGGAGTGTGTGTTGGTGAAAGGGAGCGAGGAAGTGAAAAACAGGGGGAGAGAGAGAAAGAGAGAGAGAAAGGAATGAGCACCCATGGCGCTTATGTCTGTGTGTGTGTGTGTGTGTGTGTGTGCGCACGGCGAAAAAAATGCAGTGACTAATATGTTTGTCAGCATGAGACAGCGAGAGACAGCACTTTCTAGACTCCCACTTTGGGTAGTTTACAAGAAAATCTGTCATATATTTCTCAATCCTCACCATCAGCCCACCCTGCAGCACTCAACCCCATGTAACTCCTGACTGATCATGCAATGTGTTCCATCTCTTTCTTTCTCTTAGACTCAGTGAGTCACTCGCTCTCTCTCTCTCTCCATATGTTGCTGTGGGATCTGGGAAGGCTTCAAACACAGTGAAGAAGAGACAAGGAGACAGAGTGGGAAAGCGAGAGATGGCAAGAAGGAATAAGGGTTTAAAGAGAGGAAGGGAGTTAGAAAGAGAGGTAGAGAGACGTGGAGAAAGAGAGAGTGTCAAGGAACGTGTGAGCTGTTGCTCCCCTTCATCTGCCTGCCACACGGAGGGAGGTGAGGAATGGCCTCAGCTCTGATAAACGGACTAACATGAGATGCCTATCTCCCATCTTCCCCTGCCCTGCCTGTACAGCTGATCAATGACCACAAGGACACACACACACACACACACACACACACACACACACACACACACACACACACACACACACACACACACACACACACACACACACACACACACACACACACACACACACACACAAACACACACACGGCTTACTCTACCTATAAGGGCCTCTCTGTTGACTCTATAGGTGTAAATGTGTGCAGAATGCAGTGCAATCTTACAGCAGTACGATTGGATCACAGCCAGATTTTAATCAGGGCTCTCACACGTTCTATAACATCAAATTCAAGGACCTTTCAAAGACTTTCTAGGATCCACTTCTTCAAATTCAAGGACCCAAGATTGCACATTTTGAGACACAGTTCAGGGTTAATTACTGTTACAAATCTGAGCAGTTTTAAGATGAAAACTACCAGGCTTAAAAGAAGCTCACAGACAACAATTAAAAGATAGGTTGTCTCAATTGTGTCCTGTTACGTACACATATGTGATCATTACACTTGAAGCAGGTGGCACTTGAAACAACGACACACCTGCAGGAGACACATGCAGGCAACGTAGCCAATTTACTAATATTACAGGTGCATCTCAGTTAATTAGAATATCATAGAAAAGTTTATTTATGTCAGTAATTCAATTCAAAAAGTGGAAATAATACATTATATAGATCCATTACAAACTTAAAATGTATTTAATTTCTTCTAATTATAATGATTATGACTTATATTTAATGAAGACCTAAAATTCAGTGTCTCAAAAAAAAGTAATATTGCAAAAGACCAATTTCAAAAAGTTAGTTTAATATGGAAATGTTGGCCTCTGACAAGTATGTCTGTCTATATGCACTCAATACTTGGTTGGAGCTATTTGGCTTGAGCTACTAGAAATGGACTTTTCCATGATATTCTAATTAATTGAGATGCACCTGTATGTGTAAAACAAATATCAAATATCTCTATTTTCTAATCTTGAAATAATATTCTTTCATATCATATTAATATTCTTAAATCTTTCAACGATTATGTCTCTTGATTTTTTCCCTAAAATTCACAAACTTTCAAGGATTTCAATGACCTGTGGGAACCATGGTGAATGTAATAATTTTTCCCTCTTAAGCAAGGCAAGAAGAAAAGCTACAGATGACCCTTTCCTCAGCAAAGGATAATAAGTAGAGCAGCCCTCTAGCTCCGCCCACCTAATTAGCATATTCAGATGAGATCAAACTGGGGGCAGAATTAAGATAGGTGTACATGCAGAGGCCTACTGAGTGATCAGAAGTCAATATCCAGATAATGTTTCCAAATGTATCTTAATACCAGGTTCAAATGAGGTCTGCAATATGTAGCGCTATGCAGGATTTTCTTAAAAAACAATGCATGGACACATACAGAAGTAATCTCTCTCAATCATCACTTATAACCCACTAGAAGTATGTGGCAGTGACAGTATCTGCAGACCCTGTTTTCTTCTTATTTTGCTGTGTTCTGCACATTTCAGACCAGCACACAGGTGAAATTTGTAAAAGTGAGCAACCAGGTGACGTCACTTTCTTAATGTGTGTCTCCTTTGTGCTCTAATTTAATCTATTTCTTTAATATAAGTTGAGAGAAATCTGAGATAAAAAGGTTTATCTGTACATTTAAGTCAAACATAAGTGTATAATGATGAAGCCAAGCCCCCGTTGGTCCCTGAGCTCATAATGACATCAAATAGAGCACACCAGTGCTGTTTTAGTGCACATGCACATGGGAAATGCTATCAACAAAAACACTGACGATGAATCAATAAAGAAAAGAAATCTGTCTGCAGAGAGCCTTCTTTTCTCCATGTTTGATATTTCCGCCTTGGTATTGTGTCTTGAGTGTGGCAGTCTTCCAAAAATAAAAATTTAAAGCACTTGGTTGAAGTTATGGAGGGATTGGGGTCTTGATGAAACATCAGGAAAGTCAAAGATGACTTAAACATATTTTACAGGAGGTGAGACGTGTTAGGCAGCTGTTTCACGCTTCAAAAGATAGTGTGTGTTTAATGTAGAGGAGGTAAAAGGTGGGGAATAAATACAGAAAAAGGACAAAAGGGGTGTTTCCTCCATTTTGACAGAGTAGCATTTTTCCTTTATCCTTATCACACACACACACACACACACATACAGTCATCTCATACATAGCTCCAGTCAGAGAGCTGACCCTGTCAGTGTGTGGGCCTGCGAGGGGATGTAGCAATGTGATTTAGGTTAAACACGCTTCACTGGCTTAAAGGTGTGAGGGCTGCTGAACACATGATGGACAGACACAAACACACACATGGATAGCGTAATACTCCACCAACACACACACGGAGCTACTCTGCTGCCCACAAAGAGCATGTGTATTCTGAAGGACAAACATTTCATCTCTCCTGGACTCCCCTACCTTGCAGTTTCAGCACAACTGTCAGCCTCACTGTTTGTGTGTGTATGAGTGTGTGTGTGTGTGTGTGTGTGTGTGTGTGTTCAGTCTCTTCTATATAGTCCAGTCTGAAGCGCTCCTCTAGCCGTCTCCTCTGCGTGTCCTTCCCAGTATAGCTGCTTGGTAGCCTATGAAGACTTTAACCTTGCCCCACATGTTGCTGATGAATATGTTACCATAGCGATGTATCCAATTTCTGGATTCTGATGTATGGCGGGAATATGCGTGTTCAGTGAGGCGTTTACCTTGAGATGCAATTTACGTGACAGCGCCTATACATCCGGGGGCCGTTTGATCGATATCTGGGGTATTTTTTTTTTCTGTTTTTAACAGCGCCATACTTTAGAGTAAATACAAATGACAGGCAGTAATGGTTTACATAAAGCCAGATGTTGGCAACATCTCCAGGGGCCTTGTGAGCAGGGTGGAGCCTGTTATTAGAAATACCATTACCTCAGAGGTAAACGTCTTGTTTAGAGCGACATCATGATGGAATGGAAAGAGTTTAGTCGACTGAAATGCTTTTGCCATTCATGGATCTGCCGGCTATCAAGAAAGCGCAGTATTGTTGCATTCGAGGAAATTATGTAAAAATGTGAATATTTATATTGGACATTGCTTTTGTAAATGTCAACATTAAGATGTTAAGATTAATAGATGAAAGAAGCATGCAATCTTTGAACTGAAGTTGGAACATGAAGTGAAGCTGTGGTGAAAACAGTATGAGAGCAAAGATTATATAGGTGTCAATTTATCAGGTGAAAATTTAAGATTAGCTCATGATTTAAAATATAAATAAAGTAGTTTATGTTGTCATATTTGTGGTTTCTTCTATTTTAAATCAGTCGATATTGGTGGATGTACAGGAAATTATTTTAAAGTGACAGTTCACCTACAAATACTTACCTGTAGTGATATTTATTAACCTAGATTGTTTTTTGTGTGAGTTGCAGAGTGTTGGAGACATTGGTCATAGACATGTCTACCTTCTCTCATTATGATGGAACTAGATTGCACTCAGCTTTTGGTGCTCAAAGCATCAGAAATACATTTGAAAAACTCATCAGAAATATCTCTTTTCAGAAATCATGACGCGGTTCCTCCACATTCTTGTTGTGAACTATTTACTTTCTACTGAATTCCACCTGCCAACCACATCACTGTGCAAAAAAAGTATTAAAGGTAAGAGAAATAATATGTATGTTTGATTTTTGGGTGTAACGTCCCTTTAAATGCGGTGCAGTTAGAGTTGACCGCTTCCTGAGTATGTTTTTTTTTTTTAGTTTTTTTTTTAGGTTTTATTTTATTTGCACAATTAGAATTACACAAAATGACAAAGATAACATATAATGTAAAGTGCAGGGAGAGGCAGAAAACCCAGATGGGCTTATTTAAAGCCTCCACCTAAAATTTCATCAGAAAGTAATAAACTGACAACAGAAAAAACAAATGTATAACATCAACAAGTTATAATGACAATAACAAAAACAATTAAAAACAAAATGAACATGTTAAAAAAGTGTATTTGTGTGTGAACTAGAATTTCAAAACAGCAGTTAAACGAGCTTTCAGACATCTTTTGAAGCATTTTACAGAGATGGAGTCCTTTGCCAGATGGGAAAAGGTATTCCACAATTTGGTCCCCCTAAATTGAACAACAAATTGACCTCTGCATGTCAGAAATCTTGGAGGATGAAGATCTAAAGATTGACGTGTTGAATAAGAGTGAATCTGAGAATTAAATTTAAAATAAGTCTTAAAGTGCTTTGGAAAGTTTTCATGATCTGAATATACCTTAAAAATAAAAACACATATTTGAGAAATATTGATGTCATGAACAGTACGTATCTGGAGTTTCTGAAAAAGAGGTACAGATGAGGCATGTGACTCAGATCGGGTTGCCATCCTAACAAAACGTTTCTGAAGAACCAAAATTCTATGGAGTGTAGTAGGAAAGGTGCTTGCCCAAACTATATTACAATATGAAAGATATGGATAAATTAAACTATAATAAAGTGTATGAAGACAGTTTGTAGTTACCAAATTACTAATCCTCTTAATTATACCAATAGATTTGCTTATTTTTTTGCTAACCCAGTGTATTTGTGCTTTCCAACTTAAGCTCTCATCAACAAAGATTCCCAGGAATATTGCTGTTGACACTTGAGGCATCTCAACAGACTGAATTATGACTTTACAGTCTCTAGAGTATGATTTTTTGCCACAAAATATTATATAGTTAGATTTTTTATATTCAGAGATAATTTGTTTAATTTGAACCATGTAGTATATGAAGTTAAACAAACATTAACATTTTTAATCAGAGAACTAAAATTTGAGTGAGAATGAACTAGAGTTGTATCATCTGCAAACATTATTGGATAAAGAATATTTGAGACACTTGATAAATCATTAATATAAATAAGAAATAATAATGGTCCAAGAATGGATCCCTGTGGGACCCCACAAAGTAATGTAGCTTTTTTGGAGTAGCATCCATTAATACAAACAAACTGTCTTCTGTTTGAGACATAGTTTTTTAACCATTCAAATGTAACATCATGAAAACCATATCTAAGCAGTTTTTTCAATAAAATATGATGGTTCACTGTATCAAAAGCTTTTGACAAGTCAATGAATATACTACAGATAAATTCATTATTTTCTAATGCAGAGGTAACTTTGTCAATCAAATGAAGCAAAGCCATATAAGTGGAATGATTTTTCCGGAAACCATACTGATGTTTGTAAAGAATTGAATTAGAATCTATATGAGAAAAGATCCTTCTGTATATGATTTTTGATTTTTAATATTTTTGAAAAACATGGCAAAATAGAAATGGGTCTATAATTATTAAAACAACATGGATTGTCCGCTTTAAACAGAGGAATAACTTTTGCAACTTTTAAATCCTCTGGTACAACGCCTGTTGACATAGACAGAGAAAAAATGTATGGTCCTTCTATATGTCGACATTGTAAATTAATGACCTTGAAGGTTTAATTTTTGATTTTAGATGGATATATTTACTGAATTCATGTGACTGAAAGCTCAGGAATAATCAAGTAAATGGACTTTGGGACAACAACAGTAATATTGCTGTTGTGTTGCAAATTGCTATTCTATTCTGATTATTGGCTCATTCTTGTAAATTTTTCAGCGGTACAAGATTAAATAAACTCTCCTCTTCTTCTGGGACATGTTGAGTGAGGACGGCTTCTGCCTTGATGTGAACATCTTACCTCGCCTTCTCTGTGCCACGGCCTCCCGTTCTGAGGGTACTTGCTCTGACTCTGGCGTTTCTTCTGCCCTCCGTCGGCAAATTTGCACAGCAAAGGCTCCGTGGGAGCTGCAGAGAGAGAGAGAGAGAGAAAGAGAGAGGGAGAAAGAAGACAAAATCATGTTAGGAGGACTCCATCCTGTGACCCATCAGAAGGACAGAAGCCCTTTTGAACTGTGTTGCATTTCTCTTCTTCTACCATCGTGTTTCTGTCCCTCCCTCCTCCCTCCCTGCCCTCCTATGGAGCTCCTCGAAAAATTCCCAGACTGACGATGTTGGCAGGTCCTTGCTACCCCGGCCCAGGCTGGCAGCCCATGAAAGAGCATCGCAGGGTATTGTTGAAATAATAATCACAGTAATCGCTCTTGTAAATACCTCTGAGATGGTAATGCAGGACCGCTCTGTCAGCCAAAGCCTTTTTTTTCTAGAAGGCGTTTCTGTTCTTGACGCGTAATCCCTCTGTGTTTTACTTTAACAGCCATTTTCTCTTTTATTTGAAATGTTATGCCTTTTTCCACTCCACAACCATCAGTGCAAGCGTCTCACTGGGCTGTGTTGTTTGAGTAGAGGCTGTCAGAGACGGTAGTGCTGCTGTTCCCAGATTGAACACTGGGGGCACTCTAACCATTTCTGAAACAACAAAAACAAAAGTAGCAGATTGACACACATGCCCTCACTACAGAGCTGGAGAGTGTCTATCATCAAGCAGTAGGAAAACATGACATGAAATTAATCTAATTAAAAAGAAAGAAAAAGCTCTCTGTGCTGTAACCTCATCTGAGCCGAGCCTCTGTATCAACAGCCTTTTGTATGCGTAATTGCTGATAAAAGGTCGATGAAAGTGTTGCGATGACCTACGCTGCAATAAAGATATCTTCTCAAAGGGCACTTTCTCACACTTGAGCTGCAGGTGAGCACCGACAGAGACAAAATGGATTCAGGTGGAGGACTCTCTCCTGAAGAGAGAGAGAAAATCTGAAGAAAGACGGGCTCAATGAAAGAAAGAGATTGAAAGAAAAAAAAAATAGCAAAGAAAGGACAAAAGAAAAAACCCTGGTGAGCTTTTCTCGTGAGAAACGGGTGGCTCTCTTGGCTGGGGATCTGGGGGTCTTAACAGTGTCCGTCCCCCTTTTCAGTCTGCGTCAGCGAGATTGGAATCTCTTTGGAAACAGACTGTGGAGATGAGAGAAGGGCACGGAGACAGTTGGATAAACTAAAAGAAACACAGAGTACAGAGAGAGGGAGTGAAGCAAGACACACACACAAAAAAATGGCAGGAGAGTGAAACAGATAACAGAAGCAGGTTAGTGACCGTGGGAGAAACAAGAGGGAAACAGAGGCTGAGTGAGAATCTACACCAGGATCAAACACTCGTTCCCTGTGAAGGCTGGATGGTTCAGCAACAGTACAGTACACACTGAGCCAGCGAGCTTGTCCAAACACTGAACCACTGCTGCTCTGCACCTGGTGGCTTAGAAGGGACCTGACGGCTCTCCTGTCATCGCGTTCACATTACAGGCCTGGCAGCTCGTGACACGGCCGCTCTGTGACGACACCGGCCGATGACGGGGCTGTCTGCAGGAGGTGAGCAACGGGACCTTTCATCACGTCGTGCCAGAGATGACACCCACCCAGAGAATTGTTGATGCTTTAATCTCCGCTCCCAGATGTTGGAGGCGCTTGGGCCTTGATAATAATGCAGCATCACAAGGCGGGAGAGAAAGAAATGCTGTCGGGATTGACAAGCTAGTGACAGCAATAAAATAAGCTGTAGTGATGAACTTGTGACGGGGAGGTTTCCGGTTGAATTAAATAATTTGGTTTGTTTGTTGTTATGTTAATAAGCTAACATAATCGTCTACTCATTTACATTTTTTTCTGCCAAATTTGAGAAAATTATTTTGTATTTACCATGTTCTATAGGTGCCTGAGAGGGTTGTGGCATCAACAAAATGTATTGTTAGAGATGTTCCTAACGAAAAATGATGATTAAACAGAAATTAAAATTTGGACTAATTTACTAATCTACACTCAACAAGGTCAAAATGAAGCACAGCTCAATCTATAGGGGATACAAATCATCTAAATCTTTAATGCATATGTTATCAAAAATGCAGAGAAGACTGCACACGGTCTAACATACAATATGTCTAAATGTCTTTCAAGTTGGCAGAAGTCTTCTCTGCACACTGTCTAACCACTCATCCATCTCCTGCGTACCTGTCCATAAAATAGATGTGCAACATTTATTGTTATTCATATGTTATAAAAGCCTTAATCACATTATTCAGTAACCTAATTGTATTTAAATACAGCTGAAATCAATATATCCCCAGTGTCTTCTCTGCTAGAGCGGCTCTAGTTGGTTAGTTATGTGTGTTGCAATATCGCTTGTATCATTAACTCTGGTATCTTTATGCAAGTTTGATGCATTGAGTTAGCTGGTGTTGCACGCTGATTCACAGCTTGCTAGGTAACTAGCGTTCTGTATCACAAGTGCAAGTCAGTTCGCTAGTAAGGTAGTTAAAGTGTGCATCCAGTCGATCAGGAGAGAACCTGGCTGACTGGCTAAACTTGGCCTCTATTTCTGAAAGAGGAGGCAGGGGCCGAGAGACAAGACAGGGTGGAAGTGAGTCAGGAGCTGCTGGTGAGTTAGATTAGAGTGGAACTAAAACATTGGTAGAGACATCATATGTTAATAAAAAAATAGAGAATCGTTTAACCGACTAGTGCCAGCTAGCAACATTTAATCGCATAGTCGACTAATCCTCACATTAAGTGTGTGTGCACCAATAAAGAGCTACTGCAGGGGCCACACACATGCAAACAAACTTCTCCAAAAAAAAACACAAAAAAATAAATGTGTTTATGTGACTTTAGGGTCTACTATGGGACCAAACTTTTCAGTCAGCCCAGGAGAATGTTGCAGGGAGACTGAGAGAGACGCTCCAGAAGAAAAACAACAAAAGCTCTTCCAAACCTCTCCTCTGGCACTGTGGGAGATAATTAGCTATCGGAGAGATTTGGAGAATCTGACACAGAGCACGCTGACGTTACCCCTGTGACTACATCCCCAGTTCCCACAGCGAGCTAGCCAATTTGTTTAAGACTCCAGCCCAAGATCAACAGCCTCATACCACCCCACCCACCCTGTGATCACACTCACCCCTCTGTAGCCCTGACACACACACACCCTCCTTCTGCCCTCAAAGGCTCTCTGCTATAACCCTGGAAAACACGCAGAAATACCCACAGACACATAAACACACAATGCAAACTGCTGCCAGCCTCAAAACCTTTCTTAGACCTCTCACCACACACCGTCATCACTGGCACAGCCCAGAATAAACTAGGCCACTAGATCTTCATAGTAGCTTGCTTATGCTGCATCTTTAGGTCACAAGCTCAAGTACAACACTGGCTCAAGCAGAGTATGTGTTGTGTGTGTGGGGGCTCTTAAAAAAAGTTCAGTTATGAGCCAATTTACTGCCCTTTAGTGATCCTAAATCATGGGAAAAATACATAAAGTGCTTTTGGTCAGAGGTCAACAACCAGCGTTAACAAGGTGCTCCATGGGATCTCCTAATTGTTTTTTATATGGGTTGCTGTAGGAACTGGTAAACACTTTAACAAGGGGTGACCACACACACACATACATGTGAGTGTGCACACCAAGACCAACCACACTCCCGGACACACAAAAGCAAGAGAAGCAGAGCTAGACAGATTAGAGAGAGTAAGATGTCTGTGCTGCAAGCCTCATTTGATCACAGCCTCGGCTCAATCACACTCCAGACTGTGCATTTGGCTCTGAAGAGATAGTCATGGCTTTCTGCTCATCAATAGACACATTACCACCCAGCAAAATGAACCAATAAGTGCATGCAGATGTACTTCTGTAAGAGACAGCGCAATTACAATAGCCGTTTAAATTGAAGCTTGTTGCAAGTTTCACTTATTAGCGCAGCATTGCATAAGTAATCATTGCCGTTACTGTTGTTTCCTATAGGCCGGCATCTGGGGCGAATCAGCCCTTTGTGTGCAGAACAACAGCCAGCGCAGCGAGAACACCAGATCTCACCATTCCTTTTTCTTTTGGAGATCTGGAGACAAAGAGAGCTAGCGTGTGCTCCGGATGGCCAGCTGAAAAACATCTTGATCCATGAATGCAAATTAGCCCATGCATT